>NC_053155.1:272226056-272366056 GCF_016835505.1 Polypterus senegalus
GCATTTGTGAAGCCAAAACATGCACAACCTTGAGGCGGATGGGCTACAACAGCAGAAGACCCCACCGGGTACCACTCATCTCCACTACAAATAGGAGAAAGAGGCTACAATTTGCACGAGCTCACCAAAATTGGACAGTTGAAGACTGGAAAAATGTTGCCTGGTCTGATGAGTCTCGATTTCTGTTGAGACATTCAAATGATAGAGTCAGAATTTTTGCGTAAACAGAATGAGAACATGGATCCATCATGCCTTGTTCCCACTGTGCAGGCTGGTGGTGGTGGTGTAATTGTGTGGGGGATGTTTTCTTGGCACACTTTAGGCCCCTTAGTGCCAATTGGGCATCGTTTAAATGCCACGGGCTACCTGAGCATTGTTTCTGACCATATCCATCCCTTCATGACCACCATGTACCCATCCTCTGATGGCTACTTCCAGCAGGATAATGCACCATGTCACAAAGCTCGAATTATTTCAAATTGGTTTCTTGAACATGACAATGAGTTCACTGTACTAAAATGCCCCCACAGTCACCAGATCTCAACCCAATAGAGCATCTTTGGGATGTGGTGGAACGGGAGCTTCGTGCCCTGGATGTGCATCCCACAAATCTCCATCAACTGCAAGATGCTATCCTATCAATATGGGCCAACATCTGTAAAGAATGCTTTCAGCAGCTTGCTGAATCAATGCCACGTAGAATTAAGGCAGTTCTGAAGGCGAAAGGGGGTCAAACACCGTATTAGTATGGTGTTCCTAATAATCCTTTAGGTGAGTGTGTGTGTGTATATGTATATATATATATATATATATATATATATATATATATATATATATATATATATATATATATATATATATATATATATATATATATATATATATATATATATATATATATATATATATATAATCTCTGCAGTGGCTTGCAAAAGTGTAGGCAGTGAGCAGAAGATGACCAAAAGGATGACATTTCTTTAATATTTTAAGATTTCATTTTTATTTCCATCATTCACAGGTACAAAGTACCAAAAAAATTAAAAGGGCTGGAAGCAAAAATCTGGGCACCCAACATGGTCAGTAGTTAATAACACCCACTTTGGCAAATATATCACAGCTTGTAAATGCTTTTTGTAGCCAGCTAATAGTCCTTGCAAAAGGCTTCTAATTCTAGAAGATTCTTGGGGCCCCTTGCATAAACTGTTCTACTGAGGTCTATCCACAGATTTTCAATGATGTTTAGGTCGGGGTAACTGTGAAGACTATTGCAAAACCGTCAGCTTGTTCCCCTTGAGGTATTTCATTGTAGATTTTGAGGTGTTTTTCTTGACCTTGTTGTTGGACCCATCCTCTTTCTAACTTGAACATTTTACAGATGGTGTGATTTATGCTTCCAGATTATGCTTGTATTTATTTGAATCCATTCTTTGGATTTTTCCTGTAAATCTCTACTGCACACAGCGTATTTAAATCCAAAGCAATGTGCTTATAATGAATGCCTTCAATATTGTATTCAAAAATCTCCCATACTGGGCTTTGTCATTTTGTACCAGCTATATTGATCTGTGATTCCGCCTCAGGTACATACAATTTATAGACAGAATTTTGCCACCTGCAGACCTGAAAACATAATTTGGCTACTGGATTATTTTCACAATATCAGGTATTTTGAGCTGTGAATATAAACTAAAAAAAAATTAATAAATATAGAATAAATACAAAAACATGTCTAGTGTTTCACCAGTTGGCAGAGACTCTTCACCTACCCACCTGTACTTAAGTAGAGACATTTGCAAGGCTAGTATCACTTCATTGTTAAACAATTTTTTTTAAAGCAAAGTGATTGGTCAGTAAAAATATGCTGATCTTATATGATGACCTAGTCAGTCTCTCGGATCAGTGCTGTTTTATTTTCAAAAAGGATTTCTCCTGTGCGAAGTGACAGGTGAATTATTATCAACAAAATGCAGGCACCTGAGAAATAAACTGATATGTTAGTCACTCGTGATTTTTCTGTCCATGCGGTAAAGGTTTTGTTGACCAGCACATTCTGATTTCCAGCGTTTGAATTACATCTTGATTTACTACAACCACAAATAAAAGTGGCACAGTAAGTCACTTTTTTTCATACACTTTATGCACCTGTATTCAGCTTGCTCTGTCACTTCAAATGCTTTGTAAACACCCACCCTCCTTCACCAGCTGACATTCACTGGATGAATATATACGGCGGGCTCATGGTGGAGTACTTTCTGTTTTAGAATTTAGCTAAAGTAACAAGGGTTAAAGTCTAATGACAAGAATATTCATTCAAAAATGAAAACTAAAAATATTTTTAGTAAATTATTATTTTGTTTCAGTTCTTAACAATTTCATAAAGAATGCATTATGAAATTATACTAAAACAAGACAAATCTTATGCTTAGCATCGACCTGTGGAATTATGAGCACACAGTAGTGAATTTCTGGTTCTGACTTACAGCTAAGGGTGGCAAGGTGGCGCAGTGGGTAGTGCTGCTGCCTCGCGTTAGGAGACCCGGGCTCGCTTCCCAGGTCCTCCCTGCATGGAGTTTACATTTTCTCCATGTGTGTGCGTGGGTTTCCTCCTGGTACTCCGGTTTCCTCCCACAGTCCAGAGACATGTACTTATGTACATGTGATTTCTCAGTTTTTTTATTTTTAATAAATTTGCAAAAATCTCAAGTAAACATTTTTCACATTGCCATTATGGGGTGTTGTGTGTAGAATTCTGAGAAAAAAATGAATTTAATCCATTTTAGAATAAGGCTGTAACATAACAAAATGTGGAAAAAGTGATGCGCTGTGAATACTTTCCGGATGCACTGTATGGTTACTGATTGTTGGGACTAGGTTTTGTATGTCATTATTTATACAGTGAACAAGTCATAGCCCTAAAGGACTAATTTAGGTCTTAAGACCTTGGTAAAAGGATATATGAGACCTCAAACATTTGCATGACACTCCTTTCCTTTGTTTCACTGTTTCACATTAATACATTAATATTTCATAAAATGCTGAAAAGAAATGATATCTTTAACTTTATGGCTTTGGGTGATCAGTTCATCTATCTATCTATCTATCTATCTATCTATATCTATATCTATATCTATATCTCTATATATATATATATATATATATATATATATATATATATATATATATATATATATATATATATATATACACACACACACAGTAATCCCTCATCGATCGTGGGGGTTGCATTCCAGACCCCCACGATAGGTGAAAATCCGCGAAGTAGAAACCATATGTTTGTATGGTTATTTTTATATATTTTAAGCCTTTATAAACTCTCCCACACTGTTTATAAATATTCCCCGCACAGTTATACAGCATAAACCCTTTGTATTCTCTTAGATATTAGGTAAGATTCATTCAAATTATGTATGTAAACACACTGTTTATATACAGTAAAACCTAAATATTATTTTAAAGATATCAAGTTTCTCCGATATCATATACTGTATGTTACAGCCATTACGATAGACAGGCCACCGGCAATAAATACGTACAATGCAAGAAAAATTGTATACGGTAAATGTGTGTACAGTGACACTAAACGTACGTACATGTACTAAGTACTGTAAGTAGAAAATTATGGTTACTCACCAACAATGACACGATGACTTGTCCGATAACGAGGAGTTTAGTTTTGCTGCACAACAAAGGAGAGCGCTACAGCTCTTCTAAAGTAGCCTCTTCCGGCAACTGTATAGCACCGCCAGCAGACTTCAATCCAAATCCCTAAAGCAGATTCCATCCAAACTACTGCCTTATTACATCCACTTATAACTCGTTTTGCACCCTGTTTAAAAGGACACTGCGGCTGTAGATCTTATATTCTTTTCCTACTTTTTAAATAAAAAGAATCATAGCCTCATTGATGCCGTAATGGCGTCCTACAGCGGTGTAGCTTTTCCTTTCCTTCAAAATATCCAAAACGTTTACGTTTTCGGCAATCATTAACATCTTCCGTTGGCGCTTGGTCACGGCCCCTGAAGCAGGAGCAGATCGTTTTGTAGCCATAATGAAGGGCTTGACAATGCACAAAGATAAACATAAAAGAGCACACAAGTTAACTCTTTTCACAGCGAAACAACGTTGATGCTGAATGAGCGAGACGAGACTTCCTGGTTAACACCGTGGAATCGACCTGTATGGCTCCGTCACTGAGCCATACAGCACACAATAACTTAACTGCATGCTCTGATTGGTTAGCTTCTCAGCCATCCGCCAATAGCGTTATATATTTAGATATGCTTACATATAAAATCCGCGATAGAGTGAAGCCGCGAAAGTCGAAGCGCGATATAGCAAGGGATTACTATGTATATGTATATATACAGTGGTGTGAAAAACTATTTGCCCCCTTCCTGATTTCTTATTCTTTTGCATGTTTGTCACACAAAATGTTTCTGATTATCAAACACATTTAACCATTAGTCAAATATAACACAAGTAAACACAAAATGAAGTTTTTAAATGATGGTTTTTATTATTTAGGGAGAAAAAATCCAAACCTACATGGCCCTGTGTGAAAAAGTAATTGCCCCCTTGTTAAAAATAACCTAACTGTGGTGTATCACACCTGAGTTCAATTTCCGTAGCCACCCCCAGGCCTGATTACTGCCACACCTGTTTCAATCAAGAAATCACTTAAATAGGAGCTGCCTGACACAGAGAAGTAGACCAAAAGCACCTCAAAAGCTAGACATAATGCCAAGATCCAAAGAAATTCAGGAACAAATGAGAACAGAAGTAATTGAGATCTATCAGTCTGGTAAAGGTTATAAAGCCATTTCTAAAGCTTTGGGACTCCAGCGAACCACAGTGAGAGCCATTATCCACAAATGGCAAAAACATGGAACAGTGGTGAACCTTCCCAGGAGTGGCCGGCCGACCAAAATTACCCCAAGAGTGCAGAGACGACTCATCCGAGAGGTCACAAAAGACCCCAGGACAACGTCTAAAGAACTGCAGGCCTCACTTGCCTCAATTAAGGTCAGTGTTCACGACTCCACCATAAGAAAGAGACTGGGCAAAACGGCCTGCATGGCAGATTTCCAAGACGCAAACCACTGTTAAGCAAAAAGAACATTAGGGCTGTCTCAATTTTGCTAAGAAACATCTCAATGATTGCCAAGACTTTTGGGAAAATACCTTGTGGACTGATGAGACAAAAGTTGAACTTTTGGAAGGCAAATGTCCGTTACATCTGGCGTAAAAGGAACACAGCATTTCAGAAAAGAACATCATACCAACAGTAAAATATGGTGGTGGTAGTGTGATGGTCTGGGGTTGTTTTGCTGCTTCAGGACCTGGAAGGCTTGCTGTGATAGATGGAACCATGAATTCTACTGTCTACCAAAAACTCCTGAAGGAGAATGTCCGCCATCTGTTCGTCAACTCAAGCTGAAGCGATCTTGGGTGCTGCAACAGGACAATGACCCAAAACACACCAGCAAATCCACCTCTGAATGGCTGAAGAAAACAAAATGAAGACTTTGGAGTGGCCTAGTCAAAGTCCTGACCTGAATCCAATTGAGATGCTATGGCATGACCTTAAAAAGGCGGTTCATGCTAGAAAACCTCAAATAAAGCTGAATTACAACAATTCTGCAAAGATGAGTGGGCCAAAATTCCTCCAGAGCGCTGTAAAAGACTCATTGCAAGTTATCGCAAACGCTTGATTGCAGTTATTGCTGCTAAGGGTGGCCCAACCAGTTATTAGGTTCAGGGGCAATTACTTTTTCACACAGGGCCATGTAGGTTTGGATTTTTTCTCCCTAAATAATAAAACCATCATTTAAAAACTGCATTTTGTGTTTACTTGTGTTATATTTGACTAATGGTTAAATGTGTTTGATGATCAGAAACATTTTGTGTGACAAACATGCAAAAGAATAAGAAATCAGGAAGGGGCAAATAGTTTTTCACACCACTGTGTGTGTATATATATATATATATATATATATATATACAATATATATATATATATATATATATATATATATATATATATATATATATATACATATATATATATATATATATATATATATATATATATATATATATATATAAATACATATATATATATATATATATATATATATATATATATATATATATATATCTCCATATATATATATCCAATATATATATATATATATATATATATCAATATATATACATCCATTACAGCTATATCCTAACTACAGGGTCACGGGGGTCTGCTGGAGCCAATCCCAGCCAACACAGGGTGCAAGGCAGGAACTAATCCTGGGCATACACACACACATTGGGGATTGTGCCGCCAACTGCCTTTGACTTGTTAAGATTATATAAATAATGACTAAGACTGCAGGAAATGTTGTCAATGGTGACATGGCCTTTAGATGCAGATTGGTTAGCATATCAACAGCTGGATTTGATGTCATAGTGAAGCCTAACAGTTATATCTCAGTTATCAGCAGTGCCAGATTAACCGCTATAAAATTATACATGTTGAACACCGTTACATTGGCTCACTGTCGAAATCTCTATCCTTGGTAAAGACAGCATTGTAAGTGAGATAAACTTTGTGCTTAACTTCCACAGCCACATGTGGGCCATTTTCCTTAGTTTCACTGCTGCCCGACAGATCTGATATTACCACCTGAGGTAAAGATCTTCTGCAATCAGTGCAGTAGTCATTGCTGTTACCTGTTTACTTTATCCTTGCTCATGACATTTTTATATATAAATTCTTAACATTATTATCAGGTATAGTTGTCACAGAAGTTATTTCAGAATGCGGATGACTGTGTTGGTGTGGATGCTACTCCATTTTTTTTATAACTGTCTGTAAGGTGAACAAAACATGGATGGTATTACCAGCAGTCAGCTTTGAATTGTTTAGGCCAGTGTTTGCACTGATGGAATATGATGAACAAAAGTAATTATGCCATTGATAAAAGTAGTTAGATGGGACACTGTAAGTTAATAATAATGATTATAAAACTAATAATACACTATTTATATAGCACCTTTGACATGCTCAAAGTACTTCACAGAATTTCAGAAAGAACAACAACATATACAGCACTGGATACAAATAATATTTGCATAAAACAATAAATAAAGATAAATACTAGGTATACAAAGCTTTGCAACAATAGACAATAAACCTGAACAAAATACAAAAAATATGAATACTACAAGAAAATCCTGAACAAATAACATAATTTGTGGCAGAAATACAAATCGTCCTTTGCATCTGGACATAAAGGTTAAATTGAAAGAAGGGTCATAAAGTTAGGGTAAGTTAAATGCTTTCTAGAACAAATAAGTTGTTTGTTGAAAGAATGAATTGAGTTGGCTGATGTCATTGATTTAGAGAGGTTGCAACAAAGTCTGACAAAGGCTCTATCTTGCAGGAAAGTTTTCTGCCAACTTGAACTGTGATAACAAATTTCAAGGAGTACCTGCCAGTAGGGAGTTAGAGTAGTCAGTGCAGGATGTAATAAAAACATGGACAAGTTTCTTAGCATTGGAAAAGGAAAGGCATGAGCTAACATGGGATATGTTATAAAAGTGGAATTAAAGTTTAATGTAATGAATATGTGTAGAATAAGAGAGGAATTAGAAATAACACCAGAATTCCTAGCAGAAGAAGGAGGTCTGATGACATCATCACCAAGAGTCAATAAGAAGGAGCTCATGTTCTTAAGCAAATCTTTAGTGCCAATTAGCTTAGCTTCAGCTTTAATTTTAAAGAGTTTTGTTTCATCTGGGTTTTAATTTCATTGAAGCAGCTTGTGAGCTGAGAATGCTCTAATGAACTTTCACTTTTTCTACTGTAATAGATCTGAGTATCATCCACAAAAAAAAGGTACTAATTACATGGCCAATACAGAAGAGGAGGAGCATTAAGGAACTCCGTGTGTGACCAGTGCTGAGCTGGACCTGCTGCTGCCAATACTAACACAGAGCAAACCACATAGTTTAAAAATAATTACAAATTGCATAATGTCCTAGACATTTATAATTAATCTATTACACTTTCTTTATTTGAAACCCAATTATCTGCAGCATCTGTAAATGGGTTGTGTGTGTTTGCTGTACAAGTTTTTGTCAGAGTTCCAGGATCTTGGAGAATAAAGCTTGTGTGGCTCAAATGTATATATTTTTCATATATGTGTGTGTGTATATATATATATATATATATATATATATATATATATATATATATATATATAATATGATATGATATGATATGTAAATGTGTATATATGTATGTGTATATATGTATCTATACTAATAAAAGGCAAAGCCCTCACTGACTCACTCACTCACTCACTCACTCACTGACTCATCACTAATTCTCCAACTTCCCGTGTAGGTAGAAGGGTGAAATTTGGCAGGCTTATTCCTTACAGCTTTCTTACAGAAGTTAAGCACGTTTTATTTCTAAATTCTACGCGTAACGGTCATAACGGTCGACAACGTCCGCTATGTTGAACTTTCTTATTTATGGCCCCATCTTCACAAAATTTGGTAGGTGGCTTCCCTGCCCTAACCGAAACCGATGTACTTACTTATTTCGATGGTATGACGCCACTGTCGGCCGCCATATTGAATTTTCCAAACGTCACTAATTCTCCAGCTTCCCGTGTAGGTAGAAGGGTGAAATTTGGCAGGCTCATTCCTTATAGCTTACTTACAAAAGTTAAGCAGGTTTCATTTCGAAATTCTACGCATAACGGTCAACAACGTCCACCATGTTGAACTTTCTTATTCATGGCCCCATCTTCACGAAATTTGGTAGGCGGCTTCCCTGCGCTAACTGAAACCAATGTACATACTTATTTTGGTGGTATGATGCCACTGTCAGCCGCCATATTGAACTTTCCAACGTCACTAATTCTCCAACTTCCCGTGTAGGTAGAAGGCTGAAATTTGGTACTTATTTCGGTGGTATGATGCCACTGTCGGCCGCCATATTGAACTTTTCAACAGTCTTTGTTATTTATGGGCCCATCTTCATGAAATTTGGTACGCGGGTTCTTAACGCTAACTGAATCCTACTTACGTACATATATATGTCCATAGCCTGCAGCTCAGTCACCGTGTGAGGCGGCGTTGGGTCCCCCATCCCAACGCCTCCCACGTTGTTGGCTGCCTGCCTATATAAGGCCGTCCGTCACTCCAGTCACTTCATTCCCTTCCTTGCTTCGCCATGGGATTCACGTCTCCCTGCTGATAACTACAGCCTTTTTATTTAATCCACGGCTTCTCCGCTGTTTTATTGTTCATTTATTACGATTATGGTTATTGTGTAGGTATTTTAGACTTACTGTACTTTACATTGTTCAGGTACCCGTTTCCTTTATCATTCCAACCGTACCTGCATTAACATGTCTATCGAGGTGATCACCATCGATCAAAGAACTGTCACTTACTGAGTGGTTTCCATGCCCGGAGATGGCACCTATCTTTTCCATTCTCTGTGTTACATATTGCACGGCCATATCAGGCTCACTCCTGATATCTGGAGAAACATTGTGTCTTATGTATTGAATGACTGGGACAGGTTCAAGGTGTGGACTGATGATGGTACAGGAGATAATTATACTACACAGGAGCACTATAAGAGTGAAATGCTTAAGCCCTTCACCTATGGTTCTGCATGTGAGTTGATGGCTGCCGTTGAATTGTTCGGTTGTCGCTTTCAAGTGTACCAAAATGGCCAAATATTTTACACCTTTGGACAACCGCCAATGCCTCTTAAACATCTTAGATTCACAGGTGACGATTTCAGTAGTGGACACTTTGATGTTTATGAATGTTTAAACTCTCAAAAGCTGGATGTGAAGTTATCGATGAAACTGGTTGTATACTTACAACGCTTGACAGATGCCGAATGTCACTTCAACACAAGTCCTACAAATACTGTTGTAATTGAAACAAACCATGAAACTCACACCGATTTGGACAGCAGCAATCCAAGCTGTGAGATTTGAAACAAGATTACTGTTCACATGACCAACTGTACATTGCATGCTTAAGAGTATGCTCAGCGCACAGCTTGGTCATATTCCAACCGGAGGGCCGATCTCACAATGTGGTATACAAAGAGATCCTTAACAAATAATTATTGGTATATTTTCCCTCAGTTTAAAAAGGTTTAATTTTCTTTTTAATAAAACTTTTATGGCAGGACTTCGCCGCTGCAAAGCGCAGGTATTTTGCTATATATATATAGATATATATAGATATATAGATATATATATATATATATATATATATATAGATATAAATTTAATGTGTGTGTGTGTGTGTGTATATATATATATATATATATATATATATATATATATATATATAGATATATATAGATATAGATACAGATATATATATATATAGTCACAATAACGAGACATACTCAAATAAAGATTTGGGGCAGCCACCCGTATAATCTGGTATCCTGGCTGCAAAGTCGTTCTTTTTATGGAAATACACAGCACTGAAGTGCATACAAACAAGTCCAAAACAAGACTGAGGGAAAAGGGCAGGCTTTTAAAGGTGAAGACAGGAAGTGAGGTCATAAGGATCGGGCACGTGATCTTCAGTCATTAGATCGAGCCCGTACGTGAAATAACAGGGGCCGGAGCTGGTAAGGCTCGGTCCCGAAAGTGACGTCAAGAGAGCCAGATGGAATCTCCCGGGAATGGTCTACAGGAAAGGAAGAAAAAGAGTCAGTGCTCTCTGCCACATCCCGGCATGCCTCAGAACTGCCGTCACTCAAACCCTTTAGCTGCCACCCATGCGCACGTGTATGACAATATATATATATGTATAATTCAAACAGTAATACTAACTGAAAAGAAAGACAGAACTGAATTAATTTGAGGAATCTTAAAGATGCTTTGGTGGTTCTCTTTTCTAAGCACAATAAATGATCATCTAAAGAAAAAAAATCAGTGTAAATTTAATAAAGGAGTATTTTTATAGAAGAGGTTTTTACAAATGTATTTGGTTGAACTGTGTATTTTACAGCTTTAAATACTGCAATTTTAAAGACTGAAGCATGCAAAATAATCTCTAAATTAGTGTATATTTAAAATACTAAGTTCAGATTTCAAAGCACTACCCAATGAAAAATTCAGTTTCCTTTTTTAAATATACAACAGATTTGAGAAATTCATCCATCCATCCATCCATTATTAACTCCTCTGATATTGGGAAGCTGGCTGAACCTCTAAATTATATTTATTTTGTTATAAGTGAGATACTCACCTTCCAATTATTGTAATCATAAAGTGAACATTTGCATTTTCGCTGTAATTACTTTTTGTACTCTTTCATCATTAAAGTGATTTGTTTTTTCTTCCCTTTTATTTCAGTGAGCATAACAAACTTTGTGCCACGGCATGGATTTCTTCATTTTGATTTGCCGGTAGTAATGGAAACATTTTGCAAGTATCCTTTTTCAATTGAAATTTATTACTTTTCGTTAAGAGTATGTACAAATATTTTAAGTCCATATGGTTTTTATTCATTTAGTACTGTATATACAAATTTTGAGTCATATAAGCAATGTGGTACTTACAGTGTACAGAATTATTATTGTGGAAGACCACTATGAAAAAGGGAATTTTATTCTGCATTTCATTAACACTTTCAGAATTTAGTTTGCAACTATATTTTAATCATATTTAGTTTAAAGTGAAATTCTTGCACACCATGCCTGATGTTAAGTCTCTAATGAATCTGGACAGTAATGCTTGGTTTTTGTGCAGTATTTAATTTGTTGCTGTGATAATGATATTAAAATGTGCTGTATGCAAGTAGTGAAGAGTGATGCAAAGACATTACACCAATGGTTTTATAAAGCTAATAGATTTTTAGTATAAAAGTTAGTATTAAAAATGTATTAAAGAGAAACAACAAAATAGGAAAAACAGTAATGTGTCTTGTACAAGCTTTTCCACATACTGTAGGTGTTTAAAATCACTCAGCTAAAGTCCTGCTGCCTTGTCTTACTTCAACAGCAAAACATATGAATGCAATTCTTCAGAAGACAATACTAGGGCTATCTTGGGAACAAAGCTGAAGTCCCCACTTTGCTCTTAGAACAGACTAAGTATCTATGGCCTTTCAAACAATTGCTGTATATTTTGTCTCTCATGTAGAAGGTTATGATAATCCCCACAACTCTTGATTTTCAGTAAGTAAAACAATGTAATTACTCCTTGGGGCCTAATAGGCAGTTGTTAACACAAAAGTGTGTATTTACTTGAGGTCACTATTTTGTTCTACATTTTAACGCCACCATATAGTCCTTCCATGTTTTCATCTAGTACATCAACCTCAGCTTCCACTTGCTTATTGAATGTCCTTCACACCACACTTTATCAACATAGCTTAAGTTGTCACAGTATGCAACTTCTATTCATGGGGTATGTCAGATTTGCCAACTGCAGTTGCTGATCTCGTTGCTGGACAGTGTCAGTTTAGGAAACTGGAAATGGATAGCCATGTCACATTTGGTGATCGTGGAATGACCTTCCAGCACAGTCATGCTCACCCTTTTTTGGCCAGGAAGTAGCATACTGCCTGACAAAACCTGTGCTGTGCAAAAATTTAACAGGTACAGCGAGTTCAGCCGCAATCTCTGCTCTTTTTAAATCTTTTCTCCATTCTGTTTTGGTATTTAAAACAGGAAACATCAGCCAGGCATTCTTCCTTCATGCTAGTGATGTCCAAAGAACCCAGGTTCCTTATTCCTCATTATTGCATTTAATGCATTGTACCCCCAGATTAGCATTGATTGGTAATCAGCTGTCATGCACACAGAGCCATCCCCTACAACTAAAGACAAAATCAAACAGGTTTAATTTTGTTGGAGTTAGTCATGGGCTGTTAGAGATTGAAACCAAAGGCTTCCTCTTTAAGGGGGAATACACCATCAGCACGGTGCTGTCAGGTCTAAACACTAGCGTGCTGAATTGCTCCCGTACTGAAGTGACTTTAGCTGCAGGTGGAAGTCCCATTTTACTTTATGGTGACAAGCAGAGTTGCGTTGTGGTGAACAGCAGTCTGTATGCTGGTGAAAATGCTGTGAAGAAGCTGTCTGTTGCTATGGTCCTGCCATTGTCCAGTCTGATAGAGGTCACGGGACATTGTATCTTTGATTGCTGGTACAACAAACAGTTCTGAGCAGGCATCAGCCACAGTGCTGCACTTGTGAAAAGAATGGAGATATATAGCATGCCATCAACTCAAAGAGGGAGAGGCAAGTTTGTTGTACCACGTGAACGTCACTAAGAGAATAAAACTGAATAATAAAAAAACAAGCGCTAACTTTTGCAAGTAGCCAAAATGTACACGGGCTGTTACTGACTCAGGTCAAATGTACGTTTTTATTATATTGTAGAAATAATAATAGCAGCACACTACTCAAAACATGGAGTGCTCGGTCTCGAACCTGGGACCTTTGGGTTATAAGGCAGCAGTTCCTTACCTCTGCACCATTCAAGAATACATGCAAACTCTCTGTCAACTGACATTTGAGCTTGAGTTTTTAACTCATTGACAGCCATATGTAAATTGAATGCTTCTTTTTTTTTTGGTTATATCCTTGAATAAAAGCACACGTATTTATTTGATGTTTGGACTAAACTCTTCACACATTATACACTTCTCGTCATTATTAGTCTAACATTGAAAAATTTTCTGCTTTAGCTATGTGTTCAGCATTTCTTGCATTTCTCGCATTTCCTTTCAACCTTCACTTACCCAGATCTTTGTAGACATGAAACACACATGAAATGCATGTATTCAAAATAACAATATACTGTATTATTTAATCTATACAGTACATCTCCAGGCATATCACATGCAGATAAGGAGCCTTGGCTTGAGCTGGGAAAACGTTTTGCCCGAGTTGAGCTCTGTCAAAGCTGGGGATGGGACAGCAGACTGCTTGCTGCTTGTGCTGATCAACACATTTACAAAACAAAAGATGCTGATGGTAGAGGTGTAAAGGGATTTAAGGTGGGCTGGGATTACGAGTTTTTTTGTAAGCTTCAGGAATTCTTGTGTTTAACAGGTAAAAAATCTATAAAAGCTGTTAGCAACAGATGAAAGTGAAGTACATTAAAAAAGTTTTTGTTTTATTGGTAAAGGACCATGCCAAAGTATAGAGATGACTTCAAAACATTTTCAGTTAATTTTTTAAGTTTTTCAAGGGTGAGGATGTTTTAGGTTTGTTTATTCAAAGATGAGGAAGTATTCTATTTGGCTGTAAAATTATTTGTGAACAATGAACTTATTATGGCAGATGTTAGGTAATCCAATGAACTGTATATCATGTAAAGTTTTCAGTATTTTAACACATGGTTGAAATTAAAAGATTACAAAATATTGGTTGCTTTTCGCTGCACACTGGTTTCTATTATGGTGGCACTAATTCTAAATCTAGTAAGGTATATAGGCTAAGTCAAAGAAAAATTATATCTTGAGTATTTATGCAATCATGAGATAAGTATGTAAATCTTTTCTACCATAATAAATGATTATTTCATCACAATTTTCACAACTGTGTATGTTCTGAATGACTATTAAATTTAAATATTATTTTCATACTTTATTTTAAGTAGAGCCTGTCTTTAATGAACACCATCCAAGGGCATTTTAAAAGTACAGATACAGAACGAAGTACAACAGTTTACAGACATTTGTTTTACCGTTGAAGCAGAGGCAGACTAAATGACATACTCTGGGTCATACAGTGCGTTGGTCAGTTAAATCCCAAAACCTTACAGTTGAGATTCCAGTATGTTATTTACAAAGAAAATGCTGGAATCAGCCCTGGATGGGGGTTGCCTAGTAATATTTATTTCCACTCACACACCTGCACACACAGTCATACTGATACCATTTAGACTCCATCGGAGTATTTCCTTCATTAGAATGTGGATAAAGAAAACAGAAGTTTCGTCCTGAAGATGTCATACTCATTGATTATGGTACTTGTTAGTGGTGAGAAATTTGACTTTTTAATAGAAAACATAACAAGTTATGAATTTCACTGTACTAAGTGCATGTAACAATCATGACCCTACAAATTACTGCCATTCCTGTCCACTAATTTTGTCTAATGTTAAAAAATATGACGTTAACGAGGTAATGCAATAAGCAAGTAAGCATAAACAATTTGCCTAGAGCAAGGTGTTTTGGAGTTTCTGAAATTATATTTTTGGCATAAAATAATCAAAATATTCAGGAAATTTAAAAAAGATTCCTTCAATTTAAAGCTGGTTATGCTTATGATTCTAGTTGTTAATTATAAGAGAGCATTTCTGTTGACTGACTTTATTATCATCTTATGCACATGATTGTCTATAAACCTTGACATTATTTCAACAGATATGTGATATCTCTTTCAGGGGCCCTTGCAGTTATTAATGCTGTACCTTGCTTTGCACTGGATGGTCAATGGATACTATCTTCCTTTCTGGAAGCTACGTTTTCCTCTTTGATTGTGGAAAAGCAAAACAGAGAACTGTTAGGATTTTTTATCTTACTTGGAGGGAGTATCCTCCTAGCATCCAATGTAGCTTTAGGATTGTGGATGGTCACTGCTAGGTAGCCTTTAAGTTGGAAATACTCAATTTCAAGACATATCTTGTTTTTATTACAAGCTGGAGATGAAAGGCTTAAAAACTGTAAAATTATCACACCATTTTAAACTTTTTAAAAGGGTAATAGTTCTGTAAATTTTAAATTTTAATACTGTATGTTTTACAAATAGTAGAAACATTTTTAATTGAATGCTTGTTTTTATAAATAAGCAGCTTGATGCTTCACCACATCTAGCATTAGCTGACGGGTTCACATGACTTTTATTTTTTGGTTTTCTCTCAGAATATATATTAGCGGGCTTTCTGTTTACAAATTTGAAGGAAACAAATATATTGGCTTTCATAACAATGTTTAAAAGAAACCATCTTCAAAGCAATTAAGTTCTGTAACTTAAGTGAGGTCTCTGTGGTTGTCCCTTTTGCATAAGCTAATATGCAAACAATGTAGAAAAAAAATGCCCAAACTTTTCAGGATAACATGTAGGAAGATGAATGTCATAAGATTTTTAGGAAGAGCATTACATTTATCAGACTTCGCATGAAGTTAACTAACAGTGCAGGATCACTGTTTTTATATTTACACTTTAAACACTTTTTTCTCCTGTAGATACTTGATTAAATATTGGTGACTCTGTGCACTTATTGAAGATTTAAAGTCATTTAAAATCTTTTAATAAGTATGTTTAAGACAGGGTTAATAAACAAAAAATTGTATGTAGATTAAGATTGTTATGTAGTCATTATGTTTAAGCTAATAAGAACATACTTGTTTTGATTTCAGATAAGCTGTTAGTCAACTGATATTTATATTTTAGAAAATTTGATCAATCCAAACTCATAATTAAGAAAAACAGCTGATCCATAAACATATTTTTAGTGGTATATGACCCTAGATTTTTTTTTTAGCTTCTCTAGAATACAATCCTCACATTCTATGTACTTTTAATACAGACTAGCCCCCCTGTTGTTATGTTGTAGAGTTCCTTCTCTGACCAACAATAAAAAATGAAAACATAATAAAATTAAGCAATCATGTAAATAAGTGGTAATTAGCAATTAGAAATTTATTTTAGTTGTTTTTAAAGTAGCCTGCATTATTCTGCAGTGTAAGATATGTTACTGCCCTGCCTTAACATTAAGACTCTGCCCATTTTATTGACATGTACTCATTAATGAGAGCTCAACTTGTAAAGGAAAACTCATATTCATTATCTGTAAGTCTGTGTGTCTGGTCCTCCTTTTCCAAATTTAGAATCACAGGAAGATGGATCTTACTGTGACAAAGTAATTAAAGGACAGGGACCGATTCTGGATAGTCCCAGTACATTGCCAGAGTCGAGCACACATCCAGACCTTCTTAGAGTTGTCAGTCACCTTTACGTACATGTCTTTGGGATGGAGGAGAAAAACAGCAACCACAGAAAAATCTACACAGAGCGTGAATATTCAACATAGCCAGTGACTAGTTGGAATTCAGGCCCAGTTTCCTGGAATTGTGTTGGAGCCTAAACCCTTGAGCATTGTTGCACTCTCTTAAATGGAGGCAACAAGCTGTGGAGTCTGAATGAATAATACCTATAGCATCCATATGCGATAAAGCTTTGTTTGTGTTGAGTAAGATTTAGGTTACATGCTTACTTGGTATTGATGTGGTCACATACCTATGTTTATGCATGCTTATGTAAAGTATGGAAATAACTTAATCTGTAAATGTTATAAGTTTCTTTAAACATCCCAGCATGATATTCTTTAAGAAAATAATGGACAATTTACACTTGCATTATCTTAATGTGAAAGAGGGCATTTCTTAAGGGAGAGTGATATATATATATGCGCTACTTGTAAACCAAAAGGAAAGGTTTATCAGTTCTGTTTCCCAGTGTTCATTTAACTTAGCAGAACTGTGATGTTTAATTGTGTTTTCTTTTTTTTTAAATGGGTTATCTCCTTACAGGACAAAAATGGCATTAGAGATTACTTGCATGTCTGCCACATTTTAAACTTGCAGTTTTGATATCTTATTTGATATTGGTAAGTTGAAAAATAAAGGACTACACCAACAACCCTTGAAAGTATATAGCAATTGCCACTATTATACAGTGGACAATTTTTGTGTAATATCATTACAAGATCTTGTATAACGTTTATACAATCTGAATGATTTAATTATAAATCTGTGATACTAAAGGAGAACAAGGTAGAAAATGTAATTTGTTGTAAATGTACAGCAATGTAAATCCAAGTGTGCTGAATCAGGGCTAGGTATGCAGAGTGCATTAATATTCACATTTCTCTCATTAATTATATAGTCAAAAGCAAAAAAGGTGTTTTTAACAGCATTACATTTATTTTTCATTTTGTTTTATGGTTTTACAACCCTTGCAAGTAAAAACTGTATATTAAATATATATATATATATATGTATGTATGTATGTATGTATGTGTATATATATATATATATATATACACTCACCTAAAGGATTATTAGGAACACCTGTTCAATTTCTCATTAATGCAATCATCTAATCAACCAATCACATGGCAGTTGCTTCAATGCATTTAGGGGTGTGGTCCTGGTCAAGACAATCTCCTGAACTCCAAACTGAATGTCAGAATGGGAAAGAAAGGTGATTTAAACAATTTTGAGCGTGGCATGGTTGTTGGTGCCAGACGGGCCGGTCTGAGTATTTCACAATCTGCTCAGTTACTGGGATTTTCATGCACAACCATTTCTAGGGTTTACAAAGAATGGTGTGAAAAGGGAAAAACATCCAGTATGCGGCAGTTCTGTGGGCTTAAAATGCCTTGTTGATGCTAGAGGTCAGAGGAGAATGGGCCGACTGATTCAAGCTGATAGAAGAGCAACTTTGACTGAAATAACCACTCGTTACAACCGAGGTATGCAGCAAAGCATTTGTGAAGCCACAACACGCACAACTTTGAGGAGGATGGGCTACAACAGCAGAAGACCCCACCGGGTACCACTCATCTCCACTACAAATAGGAAAAAAGAGGCTACAATTTGCACGAGCTCACCAAAATTGGACAGTTGAAGACTGGAAAAATGTTGCCTGGTCTGATGAGTCTCGATTTCTGTTGAGACATTCAAATGGTAGAGTCAGAATTTGCTGTAAACAGAATGAGAACATGGATCCATCATGCCTTGTTACCACTGTGCAGGCTGGTGGTGGTGGTGTAATGGTGTGGGGGATGTTTTCTTGGCACACTTTAGGCCCCTTAGTGCCAATTGGGCATCGTTTAAATGCCACGGGCTATCTGAGCATTGTTTCTGACCATGTCCATCCCTTCATGACCACCATGTACCCATCCTCTGATGGCTACTTCCAGCAGGATAATGCACCATGTCACAAAGCTCAAATCATTTCAAATTGGTTTCTTGAACATGACAATGAGTTCACTGTACTAAAATGGCACCCACAGTCACCAGATCTCAACCCAATAGAGCATCTTTGGGATGTGGTGGAACATGAGCTTCGTGCCCTGGATGTGCATCCCACAAATCTCCATCAACTGCAAGATGCTATCCTATCAATATGGGCCAACATTTCTAAAGAATGCTTTCAGCACCTTGTTGAATCAATGCCACGAAGAATTAAGGCAGTTCTGAAGGCGAAAGGGGGTCAAACACCGTATTAGTATGGTGTTCCTAATAATCCTTTAGGTGAGTGTATATATATATATATATATATATATATATATATATATATATATATATATATATATATATATATATATATATATATATAAGATAATGGTGTTTTTTTTATTTATTTGGCTTATATGTGAAATGATTAAACGGTTTTAATAGTTTGCTGCAGGTTCTAATTTGAAGATTTTTATTTTGTTTTATTCGCTTTTGGAGAAGGCAGGTTCACAAACTGGTTGGGCAAATTGTGTGAATTTCCTTGTTAAACACTAACTTGTTTATTGTGTCAAAATTGTTTTTTAAGTTGTTAAAAAGAAAATATTGCTGCATCCTGGCATTCAGACACTCTGGACTGCCTGGACATGACAACAGCCAGGAGAGCAAAAGCACATCAGCTAACAAAAATATGGAAGAAAACAGAGTTGGAGCGTGAGTGTTCTGACCTCTACAGCTATATATACCCTATTGATGCGTATTTGGAGTCTCCTGACAGACTCTTGTGGACAATCCTGAATGATTCTTTAATACACGTTAAGTATAAAATAATTATTTGTGATGGGATTGTTTTTTGTAGTTGTGCTTATTTTTTCATCACCTTAAGCGGAGTGGCTTTACTACAGTGCATTTCCCAGCATTCAGTCTGGTCCATTCGTGGAGCTAACTCTCTCTGCTGGAGACAGACAATTGTTAACAGTGTTGTAGATCTATACTCAAAAATAAATTGAGATATGTGTGAGTATGCATTTGTGAATAGACTGGAGCCTTCTCTAGGATTTGTTTCGGCCTAGAGCCCAGTGTGGCCAGAAAAGCTGAATTGGACTAAGCTGTATCAGAAAGTGTATGGTTTAATTAAAAGCAAGAAATAGCTGGGCTTAAAACCTGCATAGACTAACTCAAACTTATGTCACTTTCCACTAGAAGCCACCAGGAACTAGAACCAGGCTGATACCTCTATTAGAGATGTTTTGCAATAATAAGAACACTTAAAAACAAGGTGTGTACATTGCATCAAACGTGAGTGGCAGATATTTAGAAGATTCAAAGAAAAGATTTGTAAAGCTAATAGTTCTTTTAAATAGTTTATATTAAGACACATTTTTATGGTGTGCATGATACCCATTTCTATTTCATTTGTAATCACCCATCTACTCTCTTGTTACACATCAAGATTTTCAAATTATGTTGAGAAGTTTCATCTAAACCAAACTGTGATAAATGCTTCATGTCCAGTGCGGATTTAAATCAATTTTCCACAAAATATAATTTTTTCCAACATAATGCACAGGAAGATCAATCCAAACAACTAAGCGAGTGTTTAAAAATAGTACCCAGGGCATAAATGCCTAGATAAAGTACAGCCTTTTTATCTGCATGACTCCACAGTCTGAAATGAAGCGCAATGTCACTACTCAGCATATCCTTGATGTAAGGCATTCTCATTGACATGGATTAGACAATCAGGATCGTTTGTAGGTTAAATTTAACCTTTTAGTTAATTGTTTCCAGTTTTTTTTTTTTTTTTTTTATTTAAACTCCCTGAAAATTAATATTATTCATGTGTTGCATATTTTTTTGTCAAATGGCAGTGATGTCACATCGCTTTTTTTCTCCAGGGGCAATTTCCTTTTCAGTGTCTAGTAAAAGACATGTATCCATTAATGACATATATTAAGCCATGTTATTCAAGAATGAATGATTTTAGGATATGGAATTTTCAGCCTAAAAGAAATCATTGCAGTGTGGAAGAGGAGATGAGCTGAGAAACGCAAAAGAATGATCAGTGTTTCCAAAAGTCAGAACACAGATTTAAATTATACAAAAATACTAAGGCCAAAGTAAAGCACACAATTAAATTGAAAAAAGTTTTAAAATCCTAAAAAAAAAGTATTTTTCTAGATTTTTATTTATATTTCAAAGCCATCCCTTTAAGTGAGAAAGTCATCATCATTTATAGCATAAGTGTAATGATGTGGCATGTCGTGACGAACATTGAGAAGTTTTACTATAAACATTAAGGAGGCACACTTGAAAAGCAACCAAAAAATAGTAGAATCCACATACAAAGAGTAAGCAAAATGACACCATACTGACATCACTTGACTTTGCAAAAATAATCCAAAAATAAGTAATTTATTTCACAAGGAAAAATAAGGACTCAGGATAATGCTAAATAGAATCCTGAAGAATAAAGTGAATATTCATAGTTTGGTAATCATGTAATATTTCTTTTCTTTCCTTGATAATGATTTCTGATTCAGCCCAACTTAAGAAAGAGTCCCCGATGGGTACTTGCGTGTTGTAGAATTTTGATTTCAGTGTTTGTAATGTACCTCTGACTCAATGAAAACACAAATAACTCCGCCAGGTTATGTGCACTTTCCTCATAATTAAAACACATTCACCTGGTTTCAGGAACCTTTTGGAAAGAACATGTGATGTAAATAATACAAAATTTGTCTGGTTGTGAGTAGTTTCCAGTGCTAACAGAGAAGTAGCATTAGGGCAGTCAAATTCTGGGCAGCTGGCCTAGTTATAAAAGTAACTAAGTAAGTCCTGGTGGCAAAATGTCATCATTCACATCTCAAGTGATATGTGTTGCCACTCATGGTTTGGCACTGGGAACTATACCAGTTTTAGTATACAAAGAAGCCTGCTGTAGAATCTCTGTGTCAGCTCAGTTGGTTTGACTCTTTTTGATCTTCATTTCTGCACTCATCATCCATTATTTGCTGTTACCAGCTCTTGAGCCATGCTCAGTAGCACCCTGAGTTTTGAAATTTAGAGCACAGCTAGAGGACAACCCTTCCAGTCCTCCACTGATAACTACCCCATTCAGTTACTGTAATTCTCTTCCTCAGCTGCCAGGTTTCTGACTGATCAAATATAACAAACACACCAGCCCTCAAAAGGCCTAACTAGACTGGTTTCATGTACAGTAGTGCATCTCTATTAAAACTGTGCTGCTGATTTTTGAAATTCTTCTTCCCCAAATCCCATATTACCTATCATTTCTTGCATCCTTCCATATACCTGAGATTACTTGAAATCAGCCTTCTTTATACAAGAGATTTGTAATGTAACTGTAAGCTAAAACATTTTAACTTTACAGGTCTCATTGTCTGGAACTCTCCTAAGCATGTTTATGAAGCTCTTATCAGTTGTCATATTTGAAATGTGCCTAAACACCCAGCTTTTCCTCTCTAGCATTTTAATCCCCTGTACCTGTAGCTTTATACTATAATTCACATCTTAGTTCTCCACCAGGAACCTCATCATTCTGATCCAGTGTAGTTGATTCATAATTATTAATGTAGACTGTTTTAATTATGTTCATTTGTAAATGCTTCCACCTTAATAAAAGGATATGTGTCTGTGTGTCTTTGTGTCCATCTGGTTGCTATGTCTTTATCATTCCAAAAGGTGGTACATCACAAATATTTTCAGTAATTAAATGTATTTGTCATTCCAATAGATGGTGTATTACAAATATTAACACTGGTTTTACGAATCCCATACCAAATGGTATATTACAGAGACACATGCATTGCATGGTGGACTGCAAATATTAACACTGCAGTCTACATTGATTACTTAGATTTCAGTCCGTATTAGACAGGTAGCATGGATAGTTTTGAGTAATCTGGGTCATTATGGCCTTGTGTATAGAGCACAGTGACATATTTTGGATTCCCTTTGTAAAAATCCTTTATTCTACTCTTGGATCAGTTCTAAAGAAGCTAAACTGTGCTACTGTAAATTACAGCAAAGAAACCAGAGAAGTGTTAGAATTTCTATCTTTAGATCTACGCAGTTTTTGTTTTTATCTGGTTTGTCTGGTTTTTGAACTGAACTATTTACAAAACAGTGCCTTCCATCTGCAGATATTTTGTATTGAAATGAAATCTTTTGAGCACCACATCCTTGTATGTGCTCGTAATTGTGTCTTAAATGCTGTCTTATTTTTTTTCCCTTCTGATTGATGACATTAGGAGATATTGTTCATAAGTACACTTATTTTTCACGTGTACACCCTAGGGTGTGCTCTCATTGTGTTTCCAAGATGCTCAAATATAAAAATGTGTTACACAAGTAAGCACAAGGCAATAAAAACATACAGTCACAAACAGTAAAACAAAAAAAAAAAAAACAACAAGCCTCTCTGGGGCTTCCTTTACCATATGGGTTCAAGTGTTTGTCTGCCAGGCAGGATTTCACAACTTGCCTATTTTCAGGTACTTAAATACACAATTCCTTTATTCCTCCACCACCTTCCAGCACACAAACTCTTAACGTCCATATAATTTTTCCCATCTCCACACTATCCAAGCCTCTTGCGGCAGGGCTGCCTTCTAAGCTCTGGGGAAAAAAATTCAGTTCGGGACAACCCCATAACTAAAACTAGGATCACATGTTACAGTCTCATCTTGCAGATCCTAAAGTGCCTAAATGCCTGAAGAGTTGTTTATTGTCCAAAAGTGAATAGACACAGAGAGCTGCAGACACTTTGTTTATAGTAAACCAGTAACGGCGTACTACACGATAACGTGCAGTGAATACACTTGACGTGAGCATTCCTAGTTTTCATACTCTTTCTCTGTCTCTGTTTACCATTCGTTTGCTCAGAGGTTGACGCGCTTGCTGCTTCCTGATCTTCTTTTCTGCACCCTAGTGACCCGCTGCTTCTCTTCTTTCATCTGCATCTTTTCGCGTTAAAACTGATTGTTAGTTTTTATGTTGCAATTACTTAGTACTTTTTATTTAATTTTTCACTTAAGCTGGCATTTAAGTCTTCAATCTGCCTCAAGAATGATTAGCGAAGGTGGTAGGGAATGAGAACAGCGCCCATACGCATGCGCTGCATGGCTGTCCTGCTGCGTGCTGCCAAGAGTTGATTCTACAATTAAAATAAAAAGAATAATACAAATCATCACCCTGAAATTGGATAGTAGACGTCACGTAATATATGTGTACCAAATTTCAAGTCAATATGTAAAATGGTTTGCGAGCTACAAGTGATTTAAAATCCTGGACAGACAAACAGCCACCGTAGCTTATTATATAGGAAGATTTGCGTGCGTGTGACGTGGTACTGATGTAGAATTGGTCCATGCATGCTTACTGGCCATTTCTTTGAACTTGCCCGTGATTTGTTGTCAAGTGCATGCACAGACAGTGCGCTTTGGACCACTGGGACACAAAAATGTGAAGGCATGATGTTGCAGACTTGCACATATGTGGGATATGACAGCCAACAAAACTTGTCATTTGGACCCTTATGGCTACATGGACACGCACAGTATTAATGGTCCTTCAGCCTTCTATTGGCCTTAGAGAGGGCCAAGTCTAGCTGTTTGTTGCACTCTGAGAAGGGGAGCCATGACATTTCTCTGCTCAGACCACAATTGTAACCCTCTCTTTAATGCAAATGTCTTGCTTGTTACCCTACTAGGACACTCGGCATGCAAAGCGCCCAGTGGTATTCTTTACAGTATGTATGAAACACCTGATAAGAGAGAGTTTCTGTCCATTCCCAATGGAAACTGGTTGTTGTCATTCCAGTCCTTTGTAATTCTCACCAGCCTTTATTTCTTGTGCTTACCCCGGAATGGAGGCTTCTGCTCACTTTAATATACAGTGCATCACTTTTTCCACATTTTGTTATGTTACAGCCTTATTCCAAAATGGAATAAATTCATTTTTTTCCTCAGAATTCTACACATAACACCCCATAATGACATGAAAAAAGTTTAAGGTTTTTGCAAATTCATCCATCCATCCATCCTCTTCCGCTTATCCGAGGTCGGGTCGCGGGGGCAGCAGCTTAAGCAGAGAGGCCCAGACTTCCCTCTCCCCGGCCACTTCTTCCAGCTCTTCCGGGAGAATCCCAAGGCGTTCCCAGGCCAGCCGGGAGACATAGTCCCTCCAGCGTGTCCTGGGTCTTCCCCAGGGCCTCCTCCCAGTTGGACGTGCCCGGAACACCTCACCAGGGAGGCGTCCAGGAGGCATCCTGATCAGATGCCCAAGCCACCTCATCTGACTCCTCTCGATGCGGAGGAGCAGCGGCTCTACTCTGAGCCCCTCCCGGATGACTGAGCTTCTCACCCTATCTTTAAGGGAAAGCCCAGACACCCTGTGGAGGAAACTTATTTCAGACGCTTGTATTCGCGATCTCGTTCTTTCGGTCACTACCCATAGCTCATGACCATAGGTGAGGGTAGGAAGGTAGATCGACTGGTAAATTGAGAGCTTTGCCTTACGGCTCAGCTCCTTTTCACCACGACAGACCGATGCAGAGCCCGCATCACTGCGGATGCCGCACCGATCCGCCTGTCGATCTCACGCTCCATTCTTCCCTCACTCATGAACAAGACCCCGAGATACTTGAACTCCTCCACTTGGGGCAGGATCTCTCCCCCAACCCTGAGAAGGCACTCCACCCTTTTCCGGCTGAGGACCATGCTCGGATTTGGAGGTGCTGATTCTCATCCCAGCCGCTTCACACTCAGCTGTGAACCGATCCAGAGAGAGCTGAAGATCACGGCCTGATGAAGCAAACAGGACAACATCATCTGCAAAAAGCAGTGACCCAATCCTGAGTCCACCAAACCGGACCCCTTCAACACCCTGGCTGCGCCTAGAAATTCTGTCCATAAAAGTTATGAACAGAATCGGTGACAAAGGGCAGCCCTGGCGGAGTCCAACTCTCACTGGAAGCGGGCTCGACTTACTGCCGGCAATGCGGACCAAGCTCTGACACCGGTTGTACAGAGACCGAACAGCTCTTATCAGGGGGTCCGGTACCCCATACTCCCCACACTGTTCCTCCTGAATCCGAGGTTCGACTATCCGACGGACCCTCCTCTCCAGAACCCCCGAATAGACTTTTCCAGGGAGGCTGAGGAGTGTGATCCCTCTATAGTTGGAACACACCCTCTGGTCCCCCTTTTTAAAGAGGGGGACCACCACCCCGGTCTGCCAATCCAGAGGCACTGTCCCCGATGTCCATGCGATGTTGCAGAGACGTGTCAACCAAGACAGTCCTACAACATCCAGAGCCTTAAGGAACTCGGTATCTCATCCACCCCGGGGCCCTGCCACCAAGGAGTTTTTGACCACCTCGGTGACTTCAGTCCCAGAGATGGGAGAGCCCACCTCAGAGTCCCCAGGCTCTGCTTCCTCGTGGAAGGCATGTTAGTGGGATTGAGGAGGTCTTCAAGTACTCCTCCCACCGACCCTAGCGTCGAAGTGAGGTCAGCAGCGCACCATCCCCACTATATACGGTGTTGACACTGCACTGCTTCCCCTCCTGAGACGCGGACGGTGGACCAGAATCTCCTCGAAGCCGTCCAAAGTCGTTCTCCATGGCCTCTCCAAACTCCTCCCATGCCCGAGTTTTGCCTCAGCAACAACCGAAGCAGCGTTCGCTTGGCCTGCGGTACCTATCAGCTGCCTCCAGAGACCCACAGGACAAAAAGTCCTATAGGACTCCTTCTTCAGCTTGACGGCATCCCTCACGCGGTGTCCACCACGGGTTGGGGATTGCCGCCACGACAGGCACCGACCACCTTGCGGCCACAGCTCCGGTCAGCCGCCTCAACAATAGAGGCACGGAACATGGCCCATTGGACTCAATGTCCCCACCTCCCTCGGGGCGTGGTTGAAGTTCTGCGGAGGTGGGAGTTGAAGCTACTTCTGACAGGGGACTCTGCCAGCCGTTCCCAGCAGACCCTCACAACACGTTTGGGCCTACCAGGTCTGACCGGCATCTTCCCCCACCATCGAAGCCAACTCACCACCAGGTGGTGATCAGTTGACAGCTCCGCCCCTCTCTTCACCCGAGTGTCCAAGACATATGGCGCAAGTCCGACGACACGACCACAAAGTCGATCATCGACCTGAGGCCTAGGGTGTCCTGGTGCCAAGTGCACATATGAACACCCTTATGCTTGAACATGGTGTTGTTATGGACAATCCGTGGCGAGCACAGAAGTCCAATAACAAAACACGCCGGGTTCAGATCGGGGCCATTCCTCCCAATCACGCCCTTCCAGGTCTCACTGTCATTGCCCACGTGAGCATTGAAGTCTCCCAGCAAAGCGAGGGAATCCCAGAAGGTATGCCCTCTAGCAACCCCTCCAGAGACTCCAAAAGGGTGGATACTCCAAACTGCTGTTCGCATACGCACAAACAACAGTCAGGACCCTTCCCCACCCGGCGGAGGGAGGCCACCCTCTCGTCCACCGGGGTAAACCCCAATGCACAGGCTCCGAGTCGGGGGGCAATAAGTATGCCCACACCTGCTCGGGCCTCTCACGGGGCAACTCCAGAGTGGTAGAGAGTCCAGCCCCTCTCAAGGAGATTGGTTCCAGAGTCCAAGCTGTGCGTCGAGGTGAGTCCGACTATATCTAGCGGAACCTCTCGACCTCGCGCACTAGCTCAGGCTCCTTCCCCTTCAGAGGTGACATTCCGTCCCAAGAGCCAGTTTCTGTAGCCGAGGATCAGACCGCCAAGGTCCCGCCGGCCACCACCCAACTCACACTGCACCCAACCTCCTTGGCCCCTCCCATAGGTGGTGAGCCCATGGGGAGGAGGACCCACGTTACCTCTTTGGGCTGTGCCCGGCGAGCCCCATGGGTGCAGGCCCGGCCACCAGGCGCCATCGAGCCCCACCTCCAGGCCTGGCTCCAGAGGGGGCCCGGTGACCAGCGTCCGGGCAAGGGAAAACGTTGTCCACAGTTTTATTTTCATTGGAGGTTTATTGAACCGCTCTTTGTCTCATCCCTCACCTAGGACCAGTTTGCCTTGGGTGGCCCTACCAGGGCCATAAAGCCCCGGACAACATAGCTCCTAGGATCATTGGGACACGCAAACCCCTCCACCACGATAAGGTGACGGTTCAAGGAGGAGGGGTTTTTGCAATTTTTGCAAATTTATTACAAATAAAAAAACTGAGAAATCACATGTATATAAGTATTCACAGCCTTTGCTCAATACTTTGTTGATGCACCTTTGGCAGCAATTACAGCCTCAAGTCTTTTGAATATGATACCACAAGCTTGCGCTATCCTTGGCCAGTTTCGCCCATTCCTCTTTGCAGCACCTCTCAAGCTCCATCAGGTTGGATGGGAAGCGTCGGTGCAAGGCCATTTTAAGATCTGTCCAGAGATGTTCAATCAGATTCAAGTCTGGGCTCTGGCTGGGCCACTCAAGGACATGCACAGAGTTGTCCTGAAGCCACTCCTTTGGAATCTTGGCTGTGTGCTTAGGGTCGTTGTCCTGCTGAAAGATGAACCATTGTCCCAGTCTGAGGTCAAGACTGCTCTGGAGCAGGTTTTCATCCAGGATGTCTCTGTACATTGCTGCAGTCATCTTTCGCTTTATCCTGACTGGTCTCCCAGTTCCTGCCGCTGAAAAACATCCCCACAGCATGATGCTGCCACCACCATGCTTCACTGTAGGGATGGTATTGGCCTGGTGATGAGCGGTTCCTGGTTTCCCCCAAATGTGATGCCTGGCATTCACACCAAAGAGTTCAATCTTTGTCTCATCAGACCAGGCTGCCATGTGCCTTTTACTAAGGAGTGGCTTCCGTATGGCCACTCTACCATACAGGCCTGACTGGTGGATTGCTGCAGAGATGGTTGTCCTTCTGGAAGGTTCTCCTCTCTCCACAGAGGACCTCTGGAGCTCTGACAGAGTGACCATCGGGTTCTTGGTCACCTCCCTGACTAAGGCCCTTTTCCCCCGATCGCTCAGTTTAGATGGCCGGCCAGCTCTAGGAAGAGTCCTGGTGGTTTCAAACTTCTTCCACTTATGGATGATGGAGGCCACTGTGTTCATTGGGACCTTCAAAGCAGCAGAAAGTTTTCTGTAACCTTCCCCAGATTTGTGCCTCGAGACAATCCTGTCTTGGAGGTCTACAGACAATTCCTTTGACTTCATGCTTGGTTTGTGCTCTGATATGAACTGTCAACTGTGGGAACTTATATAGACAGGTGTGTGCCTTTCCAAATCATGTCCAATCAACTGCATTTACCACAGGTGGACTCCAATTAAGCTGCAGAAACATCTCAAGGATGATCAGGGGAAACAGGATGCACCTGAGCTCAATTTTGAGCTTGATGGCAAAGGCTGTGAATACTTATGTACATGTGATTTCTCAGTTTTTTATTTTTAATAAATTTACAAAAAACTCAAGTAAACTTTTTTCACGTTGTCATTATGGGGTGTTGTGTGTAGAATTCTGAGGAAAAAAATGAATTTAATCCATTTTGGAATAAGGCTGTAACATAACAAAATCTGGAAAAAGTGATGCGCTGTGAATACTTTCCGGATGCACTGTATACTGTATAAGATTATAGAAAACAAACTGGTTAAGTTTGTAGACAACACCAAAGTAGGTAGAATGGGAAATCAGCCAAATCATTAAAGAGGGGCCTTAAGAAACTAAGGAAGTTTCTCAGTATGCAGGATTAATATACAGAAAAGCCGATTAAGTAGAATGAGTTAGTGTAATGGTTTATTGTCAAGCTATTTCCAACCCTTCAGTTAATACAAAATCTCCTCCTAGGGTGATGGGCTTGGTATGCTGGAAAGGCTTGTGTGCCTCAGTGATCCTCAGAACTATGTTATCTGTTTGGCAAAATGCTCTAAAGAAGGGGGAGTCAGACAGAGCAGAATTGAAGAAACAAGTCTCCCATAATTCTTTTAACAATCCTTTTCAAACTATGTGTAGCACAGGGATACTGGGAAACATTTCTAGAGCTAGTTCTGTGGGTAATGTGTGCTAGGGAGCACCTTTTTGCCTTATGAGCAGTGGAGCTTAGTCAGACGTTTATTGACTAATAATAGGTAATAAGGCCATCTGTGTGATTTTTGCTTTAAATGGCTGGGCTGGCTGGGCAGAGATATGCTCACTTTTTTTGCTATTTCTATGTCATTTGTGATGTCTGAGCTGGGCGTACAGGGAAAACTTTGAAGACTGGCTGAGGAACTCCAAATATCTCAAAGCATGCTCTTCTCTTTTCTCATTAGAAAAAGACTTATGATGTTGAATGCCCTTTGGGGGCAACAGGCGTCTATGAGGATAGGGCCACTCAGTATGCAAGAAATTGACCCTTTCCATCACATAATGTTATTAATTTGGTTAAAATGAAAGGTTGAAAATAAAGTCAGTTCTCTTCCTCTTATGGTAGGAGGATCATACTGTAAAAGGAACCTTAACCCAGCATTGGTGCCCTATATTATGATATTATGATGCAAGAGGGGAGTCTTGTGAAAGGAACAGCTTCCCAAGTAGCCTAGAAAGGCTTTGAAGGGATTATACATGCTCTTGTAATGGAGCGGAGGATGTGTTTCCCAAAATGTCTAATTGTAGAGCTTTATATCATTGGAGCTACTGTAACCAAATATTTCCTTTATTTTCAGAATGGACAGTCTGTTTCCAGAGAATGTGCATTCTTACACATGGATTTGGCTTGCATTTTATATAAAAATAGTTTAGAGTAAACTAGGAAAGCATAATGTTACATGCTGTCTTCAAAGAAAAGGGGCGTACTTCATTGGTTCCTCAAAAATGAGTGCAAGGGCATTTTAAACTGTGACTCCACATTGTAAAATAACTGGTTTAAAAATGAGAGTGTATGTCACAAAAAAAGTTTTGTAATTTTTAAATTGCAAGAAATGTACAAGCTATATATAATATAAATTCCCTTTTTGTGTGTATGTGTGTGTCAGTTAAAGTCAAATAGGTTCAGGTAACGCAGGCAGAAGTTTTGAGGTAAGGTTGTTATACTCACTAATCATGGCACCAAAGAGGGGCAGCATGTTTCCTGGTGATTTGTACGTACAAGTCAAGAGAACATAATGACCATTTAAATCTGTATAAAATTTTTCAGCTGTAGCAATTTTTCTTTTTTAATTATAAAAGTCCACAGACAAACCGTGTTAAAGATCTTGCACTAGACCAAGGGTGGGCAGTGTCGGTCCTGGAGGGCAGCAGTGGTTGTAGGTTTTTGTTCCAACCCTGTTGCTTAATTAGAAACCAATCCTTGCTAATTTCAGACCCTATTTAATTTTATGGCTTGTTAGTCTGCAATGTTAGATTCTTATATTGTAGATTTTTTCCTTTCCTTAGATATCATCTAAATGATTTTAAGCCTAAAATGGATCATTTTCAATCTGTCACATTTTTCTGTTAAGTGTTTTATTTAAGCCAAATAGTGCATTGTGAATCCACACAGGAGTAGATGGAAACTAGTTAGACAGAACAGCTAGCTCTTTTGTCATTTGCATCTTATCGCTAATAAGGAGCCATTAAAAACAGTGAATGCAGCTCTTTAAAACTAAAATAAGCATTTAGGGATGGGGGAACCTTACAAAGCGATACCACTAAAATGAAACATCAAAATGTCATTTGGGCATTAAGTGCTTCAATAGTAATAATTGACTTCTCATCAAGAAACCATGTTGGAACAAAAATCTGCTGCCACTGCGTCCCTCCAGGACAGATGTTACCTGCCCCCACACTAGATCATGTGTTCTCTCTTATTTTATACACAAAGAACTTGCTGGAATTTTGTGATTTATACAGAGAGAAGTGGGAACATTAAGAGGTGCTTACAATAGATTATATTCAGTTACATTTGAGTAAGATAATAAAAACAAGCCACCACAACCCGTGATCGGTTGTCTGTCATAGTGGTTTAACAGCGGAGTGCTCTTCATGTTGCAGTTCATCAAACCATGCAATCTTTCAGACTTTTCTTAAAATGGCTGAAGAGTGAAGACCACAGAAAATGGCATTAAACCTGCTTCCTGTTCACACTTTTGACCTAAAGACTGTTATTTTGATAATGTGCTACTATCTTGTGCCTCTTCGACAGTTGCCTTATGTGGCTAAATTAATATTAAAAGACAAGCAAGTTGTACTTTTTTAGGTGCATTTGCATATGATGTAAAAAGCCCTTACTGTGATAGCAATTGCTGTCTGTCCACATGAAGCAACTCCGCTCCCAGTGGACCGATTTTTTTTAAGGAATTTCTTTGTGGAAATTTAATAGGACAGGTAAATTTTCATCGAGACATCCCGAATAGAGTGTGCTGTACAAAGTTTTTTAACATTTCAGAGTCTCCCACTGAAAAAGCATTGGTGAATTTGTGAACTCATCGATCTTAAAACAAAGAAGCATTCTGTGCAGCTTCAATTATGGATTAGTTTGCTGTTTCCAATTCACCTTGAAAAAAGTTATTTCGGCTTGTATATTTTATATATTTTTCCTCTTTTACTTGTCAAATAGCAGCCAAGATCCTCTATACAAGTTAGGCAATCCTCCAGGGGAAGAGCGTACAAGTTGCTTATGCATCAGTTCATGTCTCCTATTGCTTCAGGTAAGTTAAATGTCATCGCTTTAAGAGATGAATGAAAGAGGAATGGAAGTGTCTAGTGAACAAATATGTGCTCAGTATTTACATTACATCAAAAACAACCTCATGGCTGCATTATCTGAACATCATACTGTCCATTCTTTACAATAATAAATATGCATCTAAACACTGTTTGAACTAATTAATTATATGGGAAAAGGGTAAATCTCCTAAATAATAAAAAACATAACATGGGTTTTGAAACTGAAACTATAGTTGATATGCAGCCAGAAGGTTGGAGCCACAAGCCTTCAACAAGGACTTGTGCTGTGGTGTTCAGTGTCTGTGGTGCTTGAAGAGGCTGATTTTGCCACAAGTACCGTATAGAGGATGAGGCATTCATAATTAGGATAATTTTAATGAACTGTTTTTTTTTTTTTCTGAAATGAAATATTTTTATACTTAAGGGGAAACTGTCTCGATGCATGACCTTTGGCGGTCTGAGCACAGGGTCAGCCATTGTGTAGCATCCCAGGAGCAATTTTACGGTTAAGGGCCTTGCTCAAGGGCCCAAGAGAATAGGATCCCTTATGGCTTCTTTCATGGAGTAATATTAATTTTGATTTTATGCTGTTTGTGATAATTTCGCATTTATAGTTTTACTTCTGTTTTTAATTTCATTTTATTCTTGGTAGGTTTGCATTTACTGGTAACTGAGTAGTGTGGTATTGTTTCTATAGTTGAGAAAGAGGGGATTGTATTTACTGCATTAAAAACTTGTTGGGTGGTTATTGGTGTTTTATTTTTTGGGATTGTTGCAAAAAAATAAATAAATATATATTTATGTAATATTTCACTGACACTGCAGTTTATCAGCAAAGCTCCAGACCTGCTCTCCATTCCATGCAGAAGCAGCCATCAATTTTACCTTGAAATTTAACTCTCTGTCAGGTACTTCTTTTATAAACTGATTCATGATATTGTAAAGTGCTGTTAAAAAAAATATTTAATGTTGCCTATTAACGTATGTACAGTAAGTAAATATATTAATTTTAATAGGACTTATTTTTATAAAGAATATGTAGTAAAACAAAATGTGATAACTCTTTGATAGAGTAAGTAAAAAATGTAAAAGGCTCCAACTTTCAAATTAGTTAACTAATGTTACATAATTTTCCAACTTGTTATTTTGTTAAACTAGGGGGCTCCATCCCCAACTCGCTTTGCTCGCCAACCCCCGGGTTTTGTTAACTGGATATACAATTTAAAGAGATTGTTATTTTCATGGGAATTTTTTTACATACTCATTATTTTCACTTTTACTTTAAAACGTCAGTTAAAACAATATTTGGAATTACGTTTTCTTCAAGATCACATTAAAATTTGATTCCATGGATTTACATTGTGACAACGCAACGTATAACTGCCTGTGAGTAAATATTGTTTCTTTCTGTCTAATAAATAAACCGACTTTTTCGAATGTTTGTCCCTGTGATTTGTTAATTGTCATAGCAAAAGCTATTCTCAAGGGAAACTGTAAACGTTTTAATACGAATGGCATATCAAGATCTCCTTTTGTGTCTAATGTTATTTGCGGAATATGTACTACATTACCTTTCTTGTCGCTTGTTAAATTTTACTTGTTAGAATTGTTCGACCAATTTTTAATACAACTAATCTTGTTCCATTGTATAGCCCATCACTCATACATAAATTACGCAACAACATTATGATACATCTTTCTTTCAACAGTAATTCAGGCAGTGGAAGACTGGATGGTGTTAACGGTTGTAGTTATTCTTTGCGATATTTTAAGTTAAGTTTTCATCTTCCGCACGATCACCACCAACTGCTTCAGCATAGTCTATTGACTCGCATTTAATCAATTTGCCTTGTAACCGATCGAAAATTTTCACGTTAATTCATTTGACATCATCGTTTCTCGCTGCCATATATAGATGAATGGGTGATTCTAAACTGGATCTTCGTAAGTGTTTGTATGTGTGTGTGTGTTCATAAGTAAGCCCTTTAATGGATTGGTGCCTGTCCAGGTTAAGTGCCAGAATGCACTTGATGACTGTGGTCTTGTTTGAAAATAGTTGTAAGTAGGGTGTGACTTGAAAGAATCTTACGGCAAAAGTGTCCATCTCACGTGACTTAATTCCAAAGGTTGTAAGCATGGCGTGACTTGAAAGAATCTCATGGTAAAAATTGTTGCTGGACTTCTTCCAAAAAGTCTCTTCCAAAAGTCACATCTCGTTGCAGGATTAGTCTCGTCTCATCCCAAGATTTTTTTATTATAATAGAGAGATGTTCATTTAGTTGTCTTTCTGCACCCGTTTTGCAGTTGGTATTTGTGTGTAAGGAATATGCAATTAGTTAAGGCTGCAAAATAAAGGACCAATATGATTTATGATGCAAAAAGCTTTGTGCTTAATTATAGACGACTGGAATCCCTTGTGAGTGAGTTTACATTTATATTATGTTTTTGAGGATTTGGAGGTTGGGTAGTTTTTAACTCCTAATATAAATAATATTTTAAACTGACTTTATACTGTGCTTCTCTTTGATTTATGTGGGCCATTTGCTGAATATAGGGGCCAAGGAGAAGAAGCCACACTGGGTCCCTGGTGAAGACTAAGGTTTGGCTCTCGTGTCAGGTGACAGGTGTGGGTTGTATAGCTCCAGATATACAGGACCTTAACAAATGAAACTGACAGTTGGGACATAAAGTAACATGCCTGTGGTGGAAAAAGAGCAGGGGCTTGTGGGAGGTTGACAAATGCCAGATTTGTCTCTGGCTTTATGCCTTTCCTGATAGTTGCATTTACGCCACCAGTAGATGTCCATGCTGTCGTCTGATTTAGATTGTCCTTTCATTTGAGCTACTTGGTGCTATTGCACTACTCACAGACCATTTTCTAGTTTGATGTCTGCAGCACTTGGTTTTTTTTTCTTCCTGTTTGTGTAGCCCTTCTGCTTTTTCTTTCCAGCCTCCCCCGTGCTGCTCCACTTACACAGTTTTGAGCACCCCATGCTGTGTGTCTGCACATTTTTTCACACATGCCCTCAAGCCTGACTGGTGGCTAAATAGCTTTATAATCAGGCCAAAGTTTGACACTTATTTATGACATACATGACATGAATTTAACAGTCAGCTTTCACTTTTGTTGTTCTTTCACAGCGTGGCTCTTACCTAGGTCATTACCGTGATTCAAACCATTAGTATACACCGCACTTTAGAATTCTCCATACCGAGTAAAATGCTAAAACCCATTTCAGCTGATACTAAACTGAAACTAGCTCATTAGAGCAAGAAAATGGTATTTTCTGTGCAGCTGTTTAATCTCATTTATATTTATCAGTTCATTCTCAGGAAATTTGCTTTTGTTTTATTCTTAATGTATTTTGTGACCTTGGGTACAGAGAAGAATGAGGCAGGGATAGGAAAAAAGATAAGGTTTGAATTGTTTTAGGAAAAAAAAAACTGAAATGGTAGGTTATTTCACAGCCACTGGACTACATCTGCCCTTTTAAAAATGTCAGGTTCACAAAGAAAAATGGAAGGTTTCGAGGATAAAAATTTAAAACTATAAGAAAAACCAAGGAACTAGTTACCTGACTTTGACTGCACCAAGCAACCTCTACACGTGGTCACTGTTTGGGGAATACATGTGGAGGGTGGTGCATTGCTAGTGATACTTGGGGGTCCACACCAGTGACAAGCTGGACTGCTCTCACAAAACAGATGAACTAAGTAAGAAAAAACAGAGAAAGCTCTTTTTACTTAAGGGAAACCCACTGAATCAACAAGCCGAACTAAGAATGAAGGCTCAGTTAGGAAACGTACTATCAACACCCCGGAAGTAGTAGCAGATGAAAGAAAGCAGACAAGACTAAGTGCCGTTATGAACAATGCTGCACATCCTCTCTCTGACACACTTGCATTGACGGATTTTAGCCAATAAGAAGAAGTGTGTTTTCTCTTTTTTCGTATTTGTGTGTAGTTGAGAAGGGTTGTTGTTGTTTTTTTGAAAACGTGACCCTGACACATTTTATTCAGTAGTCTTATAGCAGGGCCACACTGGCAGGATTATAAACCTTTCTGTTTAATTCGACTTCTCTTTGGCTGGATATATTTTTTACTTGTGCTTTTAAAGTGTTTCTGGAGGTTTTACTTCCAACCTCCTAGTCTCTAGAACGCTACGCTTATAAACTCATTACAGATGAAAACAATCATGTGGGTACAGCATTTATTGCAATATAATAAAGTTATCGTTTGGAATGATCCTTATGTATTCAGTCATGTTATATGTTAACATAGGTGCACACATTTATTATTTAAGTAATGTATGTACTTAAGATTAAATGATAAGCAACATCATTTGTTGTGTTTAGTTTGTCACTTTTGACCAGTGTTACTGCATTGTTTATGGATTAGTACAGTTCCTTGAATAGTGTTGATTCTTAGATAATGTTCTGTGTAATTCATTGTTTTGAGAGCAGGCTGTGTTGTTGTTGCTTTTTTAATATTTGTTTTAAAGTGACCATAACCTCCTTGTGATGTAACATCTTTACTAATTTGCCTGATCATCCTCATGGTTATAATTTACATTGGAGTGCATTATAGTTTAGTTCTTAGAATTAGTATATTAATACATTATTACTATTTTTTATTATAATTATGGTGAGTGCTCAATGTGTCATTTGTTTACAGAAACCACACATACACAATTCATCATATACCTCATCCATCAAATAGCAATAATCTTGCATCTGAGTATAATGGATTTATTAGTGGCTTGGATTTATATTTTCAATGCAAGTACTATGTAATAGAACTGTTTTGAACTATTTTTATCTGACAGCCTGTAGTGACTACAAATTCAGTTCATAACTGCAGCCATGGCTTCAGTGAGATCACAAGGTTGGACTTAATTATCCAACACATCATTGTCTTGTTTTCACAACTTCTTCAACAAAAAGGTATAAAAAACATCAAAAAGTCAAGAGCTCCATAGGCTTTACACATCTTAGTTAAGGTCAGTATTCTGTAGCAGAGCAGCAAGGCAGAAATCACTCGTCACTCTTCAGAACATGAGTACTCACCACATGTTTGGTGAAAATAAATCTACGTGATCCTCAAGTATTCTGGAACAGCTTTCTAGGGACTGATGCCCCGGATGTGAAACTTGTTGGTGGGGTTTGTGCTTCATACCCAACATCTCTCATCTCCTCTTAGTGATCAAACTCTGCGCTTTGATCTCATAATCTTGTTGTACACTGGAAACACAAGTGACCTGAGCAGATAAACTAATGAGGACCTTTAATATACCAGGCAATTAATGCTGCATTTTTTGTGAAGGTGTTGATATCAGTGGATCATATTTGGCTACCTGTCCAATAGATTATACCATTTTATAGGAGCACCGGCTTCAATCACTCAATCAATCATTTCAAACAACTTAAATGTAATTAAAAGTGCTTTATAAGTGATTGACACATTGGTTATTAAAAATTAATTTATAAACTAATAAATTTATAAATGTATGCATGGTAAAAGAAATGATAATCAACTAATAAGAAATAATAAAGTAAGCGTAAATACTGAAATGAGAAGATTTTAAAATACTACATAAAAGCCAGAGCAAATAGATGGGGGCTGTTGTGGCGTGAAATTTTGCATACAAGTTGATAAATATTTTGTATGTCTTTATTTGTAAGTCACACAAAGCAAATGTAATATTAGTGTTTTATTTCATTGATATGCTTTCAAGTCTAACTAACCCATGACCCCTCCAAGTCTTTAGGACTGACTTAGGAAGTGAATTTTATGGCAGGGTTACGGCAAGTGCCTCAAACAGGTTTGATAAGTTACTCTCTGCAGGACATACTCTCTCAATCAACCCCCACAGGAAAGCCAACCTACCTAGCTGGCAAGCTTCACTCAACAAATGGATATTGGGAGAGGTGTGAAAATAAGCCAGTAACTGGAGAATGTGTCACATCAGAATTCCATTGGCCTAAAGTTGGCTGTTTGGTTTTGAATCAGAAGCCATTCTGTACCGCAACACCCTACTGGCCATAGGATTTGAACAGAGAATGTATACATTGGGTTGCTTTACCCCTCCCTCCCTCTCTCTCTCTCTCTCTCTCTCTCTCTCTCACACACACACACACACACACCATTACCATGAAAAGGACAATATACTGAAGCGCCACAGCTCAGCAGCCATACTGAGACAGGTTATGTGGCCTATCCTGAAGAAAGCTAAAAATTATTACTTAACTAAAGACATTTAAGTAACTACAAGTCTGTGGGCCATCTGAAACTACACATCAGTATTTATTAGGTTTTATGGTTACCAATATTCCCACGTACGTTACTTACTGTTACTATGAATATTATCAATAATCTATTATTTTAAGTTGTAACTTAACTCCTACTTGTCTTTTACTCTGTGTAATTGACGGAGGTTATAGTTGTAGAAGGGAATTTGGGGAGAAGTTATAAAATATAATACCTTATAAATAAGTCTATGGGATTTGAGGCATTCTGACTAAGGCTACACATTAAAGAATATACAAAGGTAAAGTAGAGTAATATAGAACTCTACCAAGACAAAACAGGGGCATTAGATGTTACAATCAAATGCAAGTTCTGCATATACAGTAAAGAAATTGTATAGTATTATGGATGCTTAATAAATTTAGCTTATTAATGGACAGCTTATTCTAGTAATGATTTAGAATCAATTTAAATGTACAGTAGGCTCTCCATGAACCAGAACATAAGCGACTGGCAAAAAATCAAAGATATGTAAGTTTAAACTTTGTGTGCCATAGCCACGTGCCCCATATGTACGGCCACTCCTTGCACACCAGTACTCTTGAACCACATGCTTGTCTACCTATCCCGCTTATGTAAATATGCAATCTAACCTTATCTACCCTTTCTTTGACTATAATTCAGTTGGTTGGTATTTTTTGTATTTAAAATTTTTGTGCTCACCCAACCATAAGTATGCCAAAACAGGCACCAAGTAAGCACTCAAGCAGAAGATGGAAGTTTGCAAGAGGCTTGAGAAAATCACACAGTGCTTCTTAAGGAATTTAATGTCAGTTCAATGACAATCTATGACATTAAGACTCAGTCTCAAAAGATAAAGGTGTTTTATTCTAAGTCAAAGAGTGACAATAGAATTGATATTCATTCATATATCAAAGATGGAATTGCTTAACCAGGTCCTATATGAGTGGTTTCCACTTAAAAAGTCTGAGGGTGGTTCTATTTCTGGACCCTTGTTGTAGGAAACAGCAAGAGAGTTTCATGAGAAAATAACAATTGAGGGCCAGTGTTCATCGTCAAGTAGATAGTTTATTCAACTCAAGATTTGCTGTGGCATTCATAAGCTAGACTTGTCAGGTGAGCAGAAATCGGCAGATTTTGAAGCTGCAGCTTCATTTCATAATGTGTTTAGTGAATTGGCTGAAGAAAGTGGATTGACTGAAGATTAGATTTGTGATGCAGAGAATGGGTTAATGTGGAAGTTTTTGCCCTATTGTACTTTGGCTGAAAGTAATGAAAAGGTAGCTCATAGGTGCAAGCTATATGAAGAGTGTATAACTGTGCTGTGCTCAGGACCTCTTAAGGTAAAATTATGTGTGATCAGCAAATTTGCCAATCCAAGGTCCCTTAAAGGCATAACTAACCTCTCTATGGATTATCATCCACAGAGGAACAGTTGGATGGACTCTGAAATTTTTACGAAGTGGTTCCACCATTTGCTTGTTCCCAGTGTCAAAGAAAATTTTAATAAAGAAAGGAATGTCAGAAGATAGTAAAGTTCTGTTGCTCCTGGATAACTGTTGCACACATCCACCAGCTGAAGAACGTATTAATGGCAACATTTTCTCAAATTATCTTCCAGCTAATGTCATAAGTTTGTTCCAACCAATGAATCGGGGTGATACAAAATATAAAAATGTTTTACAGATGTGACTTAATGAGGAAAATTATTCATTTTGACGGGACAATTCTGGAATTTCAGAAAGAAAGAAGTGAAACATTACAGAAGTGTTGGAGAATGTTGTGGCCAGCTGTGATGACTATGGATTCCTCATCCAATGACAAATTTGATGAGTTTCCAGTTCACATTGCAGTTGCCAGAAGCAGAGTTTATGACAAAGTCTGTGAATTAATTGATTCTGCTAATGAGAAAATGAATGTGTCTCATGATGAGTTTGCTGTGGATGAAGCTGTTCCAGTACCTCATGCATTAAATACAGAAGACATAATAGAAGCTGTTGTGAATTGTGGGAAAGTGAATGTTGTAAAGGAGGAAGAGCGTGATAACGATGGGTGTGAGGTGGAAAAAGTATCCTGTCAGACTGCTATAGCAGCATTTGAAACTGTAATTGCCTTTGCGAACAGCAACCCTTCTCATTTCTCAGCAGGTTATGCAGCTGCGCATCATTCAAAACATGACTTTGCATGAGAAGTGTAGGGCCTACAAAGAAGCAGATATCTGTACATTATTCAAGAAAGCTGCAGATAAGTTTTCCAGTATAGCATCATCTACTGATGTGGATCCAAAACAATCCACATCCACACTTCCTGATTCTGTCCCAGCTACATTATCATCAGATCTGGATGCAATGTTCACTCAGTAAACTCTCTGCCCTGCTGGAACAGTTTTAAGTGTGTGGGTATTTTTTTTTCCAAGTTACTTTAAGTTAGAAAAAGTTATGTTATTGAATTTGATTACATTGAAAAGTTTATTATTGACTGTCATTTTACTAAAATTACTGTAAACAGGGGTCTATTTTTATAATAAAACTGTGTTACATTAAGTTACATTAGTAAAACCTAAGCCATAAGGATCTACATTTGATGGTAAGTACAGTATTTTGCTTTAACTATTTCAAGGGCGGGTGTCAACTTGTAACAACATATACAGTAGTAGTGTTGTCACACGGCTGCCGACCATTACACAAACACATTTAGCACTACAATCAGCTGGGATCCGATCAGCTAATGCTGGAATATCACTTTTATTTTCGATCACCAGATCACTTGCATCAAAATCAAAGAGCGATATGTCAGAGTCTGATTCAGAAATAATACACAAAACATTGTCCATGGCGTATGTTGCTTTGTGCATTCACTTCGCTCTCTTATCAGATCCAGCTTTAGTTCAGGCGGCCAGCACCTCTGTGAACACAGCTCCAGTGACTGGCAGCTGCTCTGCTGGGTATTCCTGCCAGCAGCTGAAAAAACTCTTTGAGGGCCGAATATTTAATTTGGTTTTAATTAATACGGACTACACCAGTGGTTCCCAAACTTTTTCAATTCCTGGCTCCCTTGCTGAATTCTAACAAGTATACTTTGCGAAATACCAATTTTTTTTTTTAAGTAAAGGGTTAGGTATAAATAAATAAAACACATATTTAAGATCACAAAAAAATCTACTTGAACAAATTCAACTAATTATAATTAGTGGGATGGATGAGCCTGTTGATCACTGCACATTTTCTCAAATCTTGGAATCAAACTGGACACAGCCACTCTCATTTCTTTCTATACATTGATTTTTGCACAATACAGTGGAACCTCAGTTCATGAACGTCTGTGAACATGTACAAATCGGGTTACGACCAAAAAAGTTCGCCAAACTTTTGCATCTGTTCACGACCACACACTCGGTTGACAAACAAGCCAATTTCCCTTCCAGTTCATACGCACTGATGATTTCCGCACCTGTTCAGTCTCTCCCTGTACTGTACATCAGGCATGTCAAACACGTGGCCCCCGGGCGCAACAGAAATTTGTGCGGCCTGCATGACAGATCCTAGTTAGCACTAAACCTGTACAAAATGATTACGATCGTTTGTGATTGAATCATTCTGCATCTTCGGCGTTACTTATTGACTTTTCTTATTCCTGCCTTCTGACAAAAGCACGTTTTCTCATTGCATTACGGTACCGGAAACGTCATCTGCTAGTATAGTTGCAGCCGCGAAGTCGCAACTGAAGTGCTAGGCTGCGGTCCGCAGCCCGAGAGACTCACTCAGTGAAGGGCTACAGCAAAAAGACTGCCTCCTTCACTGAGGACACTTTTCAGAACACTAGGTGGGCGGGGCTTTACAGCGGCGCAGAAAGAGGAGAGACAGCGGTGAGAGAGTATTACAACAAAGTATTTTTATGTTTCTGACAGTTTCCCCATATGACACAAGTCCACAGAAATCTCGTTACTACGAAGTACATTCAGCAGCAGATACTTTCATTACAACGAAATGACCTTGAAATGCTTGAATTAATCATCCACCGAGCAGTTAGTTCTGCGGTCACAGCTCAGTTGTGGACATTTGCACAACGATCCCCAAACAGAAACACTATTAAAAAATTTTCTTTCTTCGAACTTTCGTTGTACTGTTTTTTTGCAGTTTTTGTTTTGTGTGGTTTTAAGTGATACATTTTCCTTACTGCTCGTCAACATTTGAAAAACAATTTAACTCATTTTCACCCTTCTATAAAAAAGGCATACTTATTATATGCAGAAAAGAAGAAAAATCTCGGGTTGCAAACGTATGCGAACTGCTGCATTTGAAGACGCCGAAAAAGCCGTTTTTATGTGGTTGTAGTGATGCTTGTTCAAGAAACATTCATATTAATATGGCACTCATTCAAGAATATATGAGGTTTTTAAACTCTCTTGGGACCCGGACAAACAATCTCACCTGTGGCAATAGCGCTTCGGGACGCACTTCAGCGTGTCATTCCCGTTGGGTGGGGGGATCCCAGATCCCAAAAGAGTTCAGAAACCTCACAATATGAAGAAGAAGAAAAGGATAATTTGGCTTCTGATTGATAATGGTGCTGACCACAACATGCTTCCACACTTAGATAATGTTCACGTTGAATTCCTCCCACCCAATTGCACAGCAGTACTTCAGCCATTGGATTTGGGCATCATTCGCACCCTAAAAATGTATCATCGCAAGGAAATGCTGAGAAAAATTCTCATCAGCATAACTTGTAGACAGGAGAAGATTAAAATAATGTGAAAGAAGCTATTGAAGCTGCTTCCATTTCCAACATCCTATCTTTGTGATGCATGTTTTCTGCAGTGACAGCAACCAAAACGAGATTACGGAGTATACTGAACATAAGCAACACACTTCGCGTGTCACTGTCTTCCATCCTTCCCAGATGGGATCGTCTGGTTGCAGGAAAGCAAGCTCAGGGCTCTCACTGATTCTGCATTATGGTAAGCTGTATAATTTCTATTACTAAATTATAACTTAATGATAATAGAAATGTAATGTAAATTGTGTATAAAACTGCCCTACGAACCCAGCCATAATCGCCCCATAAACTCCAACCTCCAACAATCCACCGGTCCATGGAAAAATGTGCTTCTAGTAAAGCGGTCCTTAGTGTCAAACAGGTTGTGGAACACTGGGCTACACTACTGGCTGGGCTGCTGAGACTGGCCACTAGGCAGAACTGACCATCACGAGTAGTAATAGCTCGCATATTTTCACGTTTTTTTGCTCTAGTTTTATGTAATTTTGTGCTAGTAATGTAATGAACAGTTAGTACAGACTACAACTGAAGATCTGAAGTGGACGCGAGAGGTTGGTGAGTTGTTTATTAACAGATTTTTGTGATTTTGAGTAGGTCAGGGGGGCTTTTTGCATATCGGCTTATTTTACAATATAAACTTTGAAGTAAACTTAGTAAAGTAAAATTTGATCTTTGGAGGATTTTCTTTTCCAAATGTAAGCGTTTTTGCGATTTCAGTTCACACGAACAGGACTTTGTGCTGTTTACATCACCATACTCTTACAACGCTGAGAATGCGCCTGCGAAATTTCCAAATGGAATTGATTGAACTGCAGTCAGATTCTATTCTGATGGCAAAATACATCAAAGTTTGTGTGCCAGGCTTGTATGCTTACCTGCCACCCTCGTATGTACAGATCCATAAGTTGGCATCAAGAGTACTGTCTATGTTCGGAAAAACACTTACCTTTGTGAGCAATTGTTTTCGTTAATGAAAGCTACCAAAACCGCACATCGCTCAAGACTTACTGTCGAGCACCTTTCATCCCTCATAAAACTTGCAGCTGCACAAGATTTCAAGCCTGATATTGACAAACTGGTTACTAACAAGAAATGCTAAGTGTCGGGACAAAAGAAATAGATCTCACACTGTAAGACTCCTATATAAGCAATGAATATAATATAATAATATAAGGACCTAGCTAAGAGGCCATGACTCTAATTGTACGCTGTTGTACGGAGATTGCATGGAAATAAATTGCTTTTCTTTAAACTTTAAGCGTTACATTTTTTTAAAGTTTTCAGTATTGGAAAGAAAGTTACAGTAACTTTGTATAATAGTATAATAGTATTTGTTACAGTGCGGCCCGCTGACGCACGTATGGCAGTCGAAGCGGCCCACCAATGGTAGCGAGTTTGACATGCCTGCTGTACATTGTTCTCAGTGCATCACACAGAGAGACTCTCCCTCCAAACTGTAACCTCCTCTCAACCCAGCTTCCTCCTGTGGTATAGCAGGTCCACAGCTCCCGTCCAAAAAGGCCAGTTTTAATAAACAGTCACCGCACTCGCGGCTTAGCGAGAGGGCGTGGTGGTGTGTGGCCAAAGCGGTTTCTGAGGAGTTTGTGATGTGGGCGTTTCTGACATAAGTGCATAGGTGAGAAGTGGTGCAGATCCGTAATTGTTCCCAGGAGCTGCTGATTGCCCCGACTACCACGCCTCTTCATAAATAGAAGCGCAAGTCAGCTAAAGGGAAAAAGAAGAGAACAGGAAAGAACGGGAGGTTGCAGGAGAAGGCAGGAAGCAGGAGAAAGCTGGTGCAGGGGAGAGAGCACACGAGAGAGCGCGAGAGAGTGCACGAGAGAACAAGAGAGAGTGAGCGCACTAGAGAGAGAGAGCGTAAGAGCGCAGGCTCGTGTGCAGCTGGGTGAGCTGCTGAGCAGGGAGTCTGGGTGGTTGTCTCAGTGTTATTCAATTTTTTTACATTTAGTTTACTATTACACTATGCATTTGATAGTATAATTAACTAGTTTTGTGCTTAAAAAATTTTAAAGAAAATATATTTACATACAGTTTGTACGGTGTGGAGCGGATTAATTGTATTTACATACAGTCCTATGGGGGAAATTACTTCGTGTCACAACCAAACTGGGTTACAACCAGAGTTTTGGAACGAATTATGGTCGTGACCTGAGGTTCCAGTGTACTTTGCTTTTATCACAGCGACTGCCGAAAACCCAGCTTCGCACAAATAAGAAGTCGCCAATGGAATTACAAGTCTCTGAGCTTTACCACTCAGAAGGGGATATTCATCTTTTATGGATACCCAAAATTCAGTTAATTCCATGCTGCTGTTTTGTTTTCAACATATTGTCACAAGACAGCTCAATAAGATTTTCTTCTTCTGCAGCGGTACTTTCAGATGGAGCACTGGCATTAAATGGATCTTGAATCCATGCAAATTTATTGATATCATTTTGAAAATATTTTTCAAACCAGATGATAAACTGTGATAAGTGTTCTTCAAAAATGGATTTTATACCTTTGAGAGAAATCAACTCCATTGGAGGTAAAAAAACTGTTGCAACAAGGGGAAACATATTTTGCCTCTGTCTTCATTTATTTTTCTTTTCCATAGTTTTAGTTTTTTTTTATAAAAGCTAAAATTTTCTTAATCGACTTTAAAAGGTGCACGTTGCTTCCCTGCAGGGAGAGATTTCAGCTTTTCAAAAATACCACCTAAGTATGCTAGTTTTACCAAAAAATCTTCATTCACAAAATTTTCGGTATACTTGTGGTCTTCCTCTTTAAGAAAAATATCAATTTACTGTTGCAGTTAAACGCATGAAACAAAAAATTACCACGCGAGAGCCATCACGAAGTGATGCAGTACAACAAAGACGTGTGCTTGGATTCCATATCCTCACATTGCTGTTGAAGGCAAAGTTTTTCAAAAAACTGAGTTTTTGTAAAGTTTACTACATTCACTACATATTCTAAGACCTGGTTCAATGTAGGACTCGATATTTTGACGTGAGTGCTTCCCTGTGAATAATGCAATGGGTCCAAAATGCATCAGGGGCTTTAATTCGGAGGCCTGCAATCCTCCATAATAGCTGGACATAGAACGAGCACCATCAGTACAGACACCAATGCACTTAGTCCACTCCAAATTATTTTTGGATATAAAAGTATCAAGGATCTCAAACAAGTCTTGAGCCTTAGCACCAGCAGGGATGCTTTTACAAAATAGAAGGTCTTCTACAATGTTATTACCATCTATAAACTTTACATAGCAAATCAAGTGAGCATCATTGTTATTATCCGTGACCTCATCCAGCTGTAACCCAAATTCCTTTCCTTTAATTTTTTAATTAATTGATCATTTAGGTCCTCCGCTATGCGCTGTATTCTGTGACTGATAATGTTATTGGACAAAGGCACGTTTGAAAGCAGCTTCCCAGCAGCCTCACCGATCATGATGTTCACCATATCTACAGCAGCCTGTAGAATGAGTTCTGTGATGGTATGAGGCTTCTTACATTTTGCAGTTCTGTGTGCCACCTTGTAAGGTGCTAGCAAAGCATTGCTTGGTATTGATGCCTGCTTGTAAAAACTATCTTTTAGTTGATTTAACTCTTAACTTTCTGGTAAAGTAGTCACGAGATTTACTAACCATGCTGGGATGATTGGTTTCTAAGTGGCATTTCAACTTACTTGGTAGCATGCACTCTGGTGCCAAAACTTTCATACACAGTACACACTGCGGCCTCTCTTCACCATTGACTTCTGTCAACGTAAAACGAAAGCCCAAATAACTGTCATCATATTTTGGATATTTGCGCTTATTCACACTCTCGTTGATGGTGTGCCCTCTTTATTTTCACTCTCACCATGTTTATTACTGTTTAGTAAAAACCAATCCATTTTTAAAAATACATTCAAGAAGAAATATTTCAAAAACTTCACTTGACTTAATCATAACAATTTTCAGTTGATACAATCTCCAAAAACCGACAGCTATTTATATATGAACACAAAGTAGAGAAAGCTCGACAAACTACTAAAAGTTTGTGAACCCTTTAGAATTTTCTATATTTCTGCATAAATATGACCTAAAACATCATCAGATTTTCACTCAAGTCCTAAAAGTAGATAAAGAGAAACCAGTTAAACAAATGAGACAAAAAATATTATACTTGGTTATTTATTTATTGAGGAAATGATAGAATATTACATATTTGTGAGTGGCAAACGTATGTGAACCTCTAGGATTAGCAGTTAGTTTGAAGGTGAAATTCGAGTCCGGTGTTTTCAATCAATGGGATGACAATCAGGTGTGAGTGGGCACCCAGTGTTATTTAAAGAACAGGGATCTATCAAAGTCTGCTCTTCACAACACGTTTGTGGAAGTGTATCATGCCACGAACAAAGGAGATTTCTGAGGACCTCAAAAAAAGAGTTGTTGATGCTCATCAGGCTGGAAAAGGTTACAAAACCATCTCTAAAGAGTTTGGACTCCACCAATCCACAGTCAGACAGATTGTGTACAAATGGAGGAAATTCAAGACCATTGTTACCCTCCCCAGGAGTGGTTGACCAACAAAGATCACTCCAAGAGGAAGGTGTGTAATAGTCGGCGAGGTCACAAAGGACCCCAGGGTAACTTCAGAGGGGACTGATTTTATTTTTTTTCTCCAGCCTCTGGAGTTTTTTTGTTTTTTCTGTCCACCCTGGCCATCGGACCTTACTTATTCTATGTTAATTAATGTTGACTTATGTTTATTTTTTATTGTGTCTTCTATTTTTCTTTTCTTCATTTTGTAAAGCACTTTGAACTACATTTTTTTGTATGAAAATGTGCTATATAAATAAATGTTGTTGTTGTTCTAAGCAACTGAAGGCCTCTCTCACATTGGCTAATGTTCATGTTCATGAGTCCACCATCAGGAGAACACTGAACAACAATGGTGTGCATGGCAGGGATGCAAGGAGAAAGCCACTGCTCTCCAAAAAAACATTGCTGCTCATCTGCAGTTTGCTAAAGATCACGTTAACAAACCAGAAGGCTATTGGAAGAATGTTTTGTGGACAGATGATTTCAAAATAGAACTTTTTGGTTTAAATGAAAAGCGTTATGTTTGGAGAAAGGAAAACACTGCATTCCAGCATAACAACCTTATCCCATCTGTGAAACATAGTGATGGTAGTATTAAGGTTTGGGCCTGTTTTGCTGCATCTGGGCCAGGACAGCTTGCCTTCATTGATGGAACAATGAATTCTGAATTATATCAGAGAATTCTAAAGGAAAATGTCAGGCCCACACTTTGGGAACCACTGGACTACACTATTAGGCCTATTTTTAAAAGTAACTCTCAAGCAACCAGAAACCACTTATCTGGCATCTACCAATCTCCGTGGGTACCAGTTAACTGAGAGTCTACTGTATTTACTGAATATGATTTTGATATTCAAAAAGTCTGAATTAGCATAAGGAATGTAATGATTTCCTTCATGAGGCTGAAGTACATAATAAACAAGAATAGCCGTTTCAGATATTTGAAATATTAAAATGTGTGCTTCAATCAAATATTTAAAGTCTAAAAATTCCTGATTGTAATAGCAATGTATTGTTTTTCACACTCTGCTAGACGTCCATGGAAGACTAGACCCCTTAATTACTGACCATGAAATAGTCTGAAATGATACTCCACATATTTATTTTTGAAATGTCTCATTTTTAACCTTCTGGGAGTGGCTCTTAGAGTGTTAGGATAACCAGTAAAGAATCAGATATCAAAAATATTATATAGCATAAAACAACACTCAACAGGTTTATCTTGCCTATCCCTATTTTTTCACAGTTTTGAAAACAGGAGCAACTTTGACCCTTCATAACCCATTAGGGGTTGAATCTCCTAATACCCAAGAACTTCTAATGATTTTTGCTGAAGACACCTATTGGTTTACTCTTCATCATAAAGGCGTAATCTCCTTAAACAAAATATTGTCTAAAATGGCCTAAACATTAGGGTGTTTTGGAACTAGAAGGCCAAAAATATAGGGGAACCCCAAAAAGCTTGACATCTTGTGTAACTAGACATCAAGATGAGTCAAAAAGTATATCGTGTGTGGGGGTTTTCTCATCTGCATGACTCAGGAGGTGCCCGACGATAACAAAAAACTGAAGTGATTTCAAAGCATTCATAAATAATTCTTAATGAAGACAAAATTCAGTTTTCAGGAGGGGCAGCACCCTAGTGGCACAAGGGGTACGATTACAATCTCTCTGTACTTGCACTTCTTTCTGAATACCACATGGCGTGCCATGGCCCACTTTGTGGGGCTCACGTGTTTCATCATGGATTCTCTCGAGACGTTCTGATTGTCTCTCACAGCAGAAAGGGACATTCTGTTGGGTTTTGTGATAAATCAAAAATGGCCTGGCATGAGAGAGCAGAGATGTGCATATCTGCTGCCAGTGTGCACACTGGATCTTTGCACACTCTAATGGATGGAGAGATATTTTATTAACAATTCGAATTTACATAAAACGTGAAAGGAAATTTTTAAAAAGGATTTATAAACCCCCCTTAAGTGGATTAATTAGGTTCTATTATTGATGAATAAGTATAATTGCCTATTGCTATTTTATGTTTTTCAAACACTTTTTTTACAACCACAGAAGGCACAAGGATGGAATTCCTGGATGAGATTCCAGTCTTGCGTGTGGGGACACACACATCCTCAGTCATGCCAAGTGGATTAAGAGTCATTATTAATGCACTGTCGTTCCATTCACATTTAACCGCCCTGTTATTTTTTTTTATCATACTACTCGTGTAGTCCATCTTGGCAGATGAGTATGAGCTCCCCCAGTTCTCGGCCCAAGGTGCAGACTTATAGTACTATTCTGTCCAACCTGGTGTAAGACAGTAAAATGTCTGGATGGAACTTTGGTAAATACTGATGTGAGCAAAAACATCATGCATACACCATTAAGCTTTGTGCAGCCAAATGTTTTTAGTCCATGCTCATTCAGCATACACCTTTAAGCCATGTTGAGCTGGTATAGTTGGTTGGCTTTCAGTATGTCTGAGATCATTAGCTTGTTGTAGTATGAAGTGCCATCCAGTGTGTTTTGAGACATTTACTTCACCTTGAGCAGATAAGATGTTTCTATATAGTTCAGAATTCATTGTGCCATTTTGTTCAGCCGCTACATCATCAATGAAGAGAAGTGTGCTAACACCTGTGGCACCCATGCATTCTCAAACCATAACACCCCTGCCGCCATGTTTAACAGATGATATGGCATGCTTTGAATCTTGGGCAGTTCCTTTTTCATTTCCACACTTTGCTCTTTCCATCATTCTGGCACAGGTTCATCTTTGTCTTGTATGTCCACAAGGCTTTTTTCCAGAATTCTGCAGGCTCTTTTAAGTATTTTTTCACTAACTTTAATCTGGCCATCCAGTTTTTGTAGCTAGTTAGTAGTTTGAAGTATCGACTCTTTATATGTGCTCATGAAGTCTTCTGCAGATAGTCATCTCTGACACATACATACATATCTACCACTTGGAGACTCTTTTTGATCTGTTGGAAGGGTGTTTTTGGTTTTTACCATATTGAGGATTCTTCTTTCATCAGAAGTGGAAGTCTTCTTGGGCCTACCAGTCCCTTTGCTATTCCTGAGCTCACCAGTGCATTATTTCTTCTTAATGATATTCCAGACAGTTGATTTTGGTAATCCTAAGGTTTTACTGATGTCACTAAAAGTTTGATTCTTGTTTTTTCAGCCTCATAATGGCTCCTTTGACATTCAGCTCTTGTTCTCATGTTGAACAATGACAACTACAGGCTCCAAAACAGGGGCCCACAACTCGGGTCCTGGAGGGCCCCAGTGGCTGCAGGTTTTTATTCTAACCCTTTTCTTAATTAGTGCACTGATTTTGCTAATAATTAACTTCTTTTGAATTAGTTTTAATTGACTTTTTTTAAGATTTGTTCCCCTGAATTTCTTCATTGTTCCTCTGAATTGGTTCATTTCTTTCCTTAAATGGCACCCAAACAGAAATGAAATGGGAAGTGAGCCAGCAGAAGACCAACTAAGTCAGGGCCTGAAACTTCAACCAATTTCACTCCAACCAGTTGCTTAATTAGGCTCTGAGTCGTGTTCTTAATTAAACACATTCTTTAATTTCATGGCCTGTTGATGCTCTAATTGTGCAATAGTATACATTTCAGAAGTTGTAGATTTTCTCTTTTCTAAGAGCACTGTTAAAATGTTTTGGATATCTGAGCAGAGCTTTCCTGGGACCTTCTCCTTTCTTTATTTTCAGATATTGTATGATCGACACAGTTTGCTGGTCACGTTTTGATTCATTTTGTATCTTATTATTGTTTGGCTGCTAATTAAAGAAAAAAAAAACAATTAAGGGGTCTGAGTCTTCAAGAGCAAGTCATATAAAATTAATTCAAAACAAGTTAATTAGGAGCAAAAACAGGTCACTAATAAAGAATATTATGGTGCCCTGAAAAGGGGGGACCATGTAGAAAAAGTGTTGTCACTTCTACATGGTGTGGTGGAAATGTTTGCATTGTCTGGATTGTTTGACGTATAATTGTAAATTGTGGAGCAGAGGGGTAAAAATGTGCCTTTGTCCCAAACATTATGGAGGGCATTGTACAACCCCATTTCTAAAAACATTGGGCTGCTGCGTAAAATGTAATATAAATAATTTAAACCCAGATTTAATTGAAAATAGAACAAAGACAACATATCAAGTGTTAATCTGAGAAATGTTACTGTTGTATGAAAATTATATGCTCAGTTTGAATTTTATGTCAGCAACATGTTAAAAAAATTGTAAAAAACATATCTCACAACTAATGAGGCTAATTAGAAACAGGTCAGTCGGCACTGCTTTCAAAGCAGACATGATTCTGTGGGCTCATCAGGAACACTTCTGAAAACCATAGTCTGTGAGCAAAGTTTGTTGCTGCATCTACAAATGCAAATGAAAATTCCACCATGCAAAGAAGAAACTATATATATTTGATGCAGAAACACTGCTGCTTTCTTTGGACCTGACCTCATTTAAGATGGATTGAGGTGAAGTGGAAAACTGTCCTGTGGATCATCTGATCAAAGTTTGAAATACTTTAGCAAATCGTGGCATCTGCGTCCTCCTGACTAAAGTGGAGAAGGGGCCATGTAACTTGTTAGTGCAAATGGCATGGGTAGCTTGCACATCTAGCAAAATCTCCATTAATGCTGAACGATATATACAGGTTATGGAGCAAAATATGCTGCCATCAGACAATGTCTCTTTTAGGGAAGGCCTTACTCATTTCAACAAGACACCATACCAAACCACATTCTGCAAGTATTACAGCAGCATGGCTTTCTATCAAAAGAGTCTGGGTGCTAAACTGTTCTGCCTGCAGTCCAGACCTATCACTTATTGAAAATATTCGTAGCACTGTGAAACAAAACATAGGACAATGGAGACCCTGAACTGTTGAGCAGTTGCAATCCTAACTCAGGTAAGAATGGGACAACATTTCACTTTCAGAACTACAGCAATTGGTCTCCTCAGCTCCCAAACATTCACAAGGTGTTTTGAAAAGAAGAGGTGGTGCACATGCCCTGGTCCAAATTTTCGGAAACATGTTTCTGGCATCAAATTAAAACTGTCCATAGATTTTTCAAAAAACAATGAAATATCTGTTTTCACATTTGATATGTTTTCTTTGTACTATTTTCAATTATATATAGGGTTTGCATGATTTGCAAATCATTGCATTCTGTTTTTATGTACATTTTACAAAGCATCCCATATTTTTTGGAAAAGGGGTTGTATTTTTACTCATGGTCAGTACCTTGGCATATTAACACAGTGGGTATTGTGATTGCCTTGCTATTTTTGAATCTCTGTTTAATTCATAAGGCGTTTACTGTGTGCCATTATACAGGGTGGGCCATTTATATGGATACACCTTAATAAAATGGTAATGGTTGGTGATATTAACTTCCTGTTTGTGGCACAGTAGTATATGTGAGGGGGGAAACTTTTCAAGATGGGTGGTGACCATGGTGGCCATTTTGAAGTTGGCCATTTTGGATCCAACTTTTGTTTTTTCAATAGGAAGAGGGTCATGTGACACATCAAACTCATTGGGAATTTCACAAGAAAAACAATGGTGTGCTTGGTTTTAACATAACTTTATTCTTTCATGAGTTATTTACAAGTTTCTCTTTGTTTACAGCCATTGACATGTCGCAGAGGTTAACACGTGAGGAGCGGATAGAAATTGTGTTGATGTCTGGTGAACGCAGTAACCGGGTCATTGCAGCAGATTTCAATGCAAGACACCCTACGAGACCACCCATCTCCCATGCTACAGTTAGCAAACTGCTTGCTAAGTTTCGTGAAACTGGTTCAGTGTTGGATTTGCCAAAATGTGGACGCATGAAAACTGTCACTAATGAAGAAACATCAGTGGCTGTCCTAGCTTCATTCAGCAAGAGCCCACAGCGTAGCACTCGCCGCATGTCACTGGAGAGTGGCATTAGTCGAACATCCCTTCGGCGGATATTAGCTACTCACAAATGGCACCCTTACAAACTCCAGCTACTGCAGCATCTCAACGAGGATGACCCAGATCGGCGCACTGAATTTGCAGAATGGGCAAAACAAAAATTGGAACAGGACCCTCAGTTTACGCAGAAGATTTTGTTCAGTGATGAGGCAAACTTTTATGTGAATGGTGAAGTTAACAAACAAAACCACCGCTATTGGTCTGACACTAACCCACGTTGGATAGATCCCTCCTGTTGGAACAAAAAAATTGATGGTATGGTGTGGTATATGGGGTACAAAGATAGTGGGGCCATTCTTCATCAATGGAAACCTCAAGGCCACTGGATATGCGAAATTGCTACATGACGATGTGTTTCCCTCTTTATGCACTGAAGCTGGCACGTTCCCTGAGTTTTTCCAGCAAGACGGTGCACCACCACATTATGGGTGTCAGGTCCGAGCATTCCTAGATGAACAGTTTCCTGGAAAGTGGATTGGTCGTCATGGGCCAGTTGAATGGCCCCCAAGGTCTCCCGATCTGACCCCTTAGACTTTTATCTTTGGGGTCATCTGAAGGCAATTGTCCATGCTGTGAAGATACGAGATGTGCAGCACCTGAAACTACGGATACTGGAAGCCTGTGCTAGCATTTCTCCTGCGGTGTTGCTATCAGTGTGTGAAGAGTGGGAGAAGAAGGTTACATTGACAATCCAACACAATGGGCAGCACATTGAACACATTTTGTAAGTGGTCAGAAACCTGTAAATAACTCATGAAAGAATAAAGTTACGTTAAAACCAAGCACACCATTGTTTTTCTTGTGAAATTCCCAATAAGTTTGATGTGTCACATGACCCTCTTCCTATTGAAAAAACAAAAGTTGGATCCAAAATGGCCACCATGGTCACCACCCATCTTGAAATGTTTCCCCCCTCACATATACTAATGTGCCACAAACAGGAAGTTAATATCACCAACCATTCCCATTTTATTAAGGTGTATCCATATAAATGGCCCACCCTGGTAGATTCTGCCTGTCTTTGTGTGTGTTTTCATCCAAGCTGACTGGCAAATCTAAAGTGCTCTGTGAGGCATTACTCACGGTGCACTGGAATCCAGCCTTTTTTCTGGCTTCCTGCAACCCTGTCAATAATAGGTGCTCTCATGAAAAGCAAACAACGTTTTTGCTTCAATCCCATTTGTGTATTATTTCTTTACATATCTACATGCTGATCTCAACCCAATTTTTGGGTACTTTTTTGTTTTTTTACATGTGTTATCAATGGGTTTAAGAAAGCATGTCGTAACAAGAACATGAGTGACGCTTTACTTAAGTGACATTATTTTGGTTAGATTCAGTAACCTGAGATTGTCAGCTAACAAGTCGGACAACCGGTCCGGCTAGAGCTAAATACAAGGAGCAGACAAAACCATAGTGAGGATCCAGTAAAAAGTCAAAAACATGGAAACCAACAAAATATAATGAAACATGAAAGGCAGATATATTGTGGTGATGGATGTAAATAAAAAAATATGAGAAAACAGTAAAATCAGAATAAATAGGATAGACTCAGTGCTGCATTGTTGCAGACAGGCTGACTAAATGTAAAGCAAAGAAAAGTGAAATGGTACAAGCGACTGCCAAGTAATTGTTGTTTCCAAGCAATAGCTTGTAGTAAGTGAGACTAAGAATGTGTTCAGATGAATGGTACATTGCACAAATGTATTGAGTAGATTCATCCATCCAATTGTTTTGATTTTTTTTGTTTTCAGTTACAAGAAGAAGGGTCTATTTAGAACTCCAACTTCTAGAAAGCCAAGTCAGACCTGCCACTTAACCTAACATGTGTATCCTGTAGATGTGAGAGGAAGCTGAAGCACCAGCAGAAACCCACACGGACATTGAGAGGATGTGTAGACTCCATACAGGCATTGGCCAGGTGAGGAACTGAACGCTTGTGTCTGAAGCTATAAGAAAAAGTGCTAAACACTCCTCTGATGAAAGAACTTTAAGTTTAATGAATGCCTACAGGAATCAGAAAAAATGGTAATTGATAAGATTATTGGGCCATTATTAACACATGCACAGAGTATGGTGAAATTCTTATTTGCATGTGCTAATCAACAGGCAACACGTCACCAGTTTCTAGCACAATGCTTAATTAGCACAACTGTTGTGTCGAGGTGTTCAAGTATCCGGTGTGGGTGTTGAAGATCTCTTTTGCTTACATTCAGCCACTTGCAGTGACCAAGTGTTAGATATTGCTTGCTAAACTATAATTGTATTGCAAGCTTTCAAATGAAAATCTGCTTTAAGGAGCCAAAACCGGTATGATTCTATTTCTTTCTGTTACATTAAAAACATTTTCCATTGTGTCCATGTTGTTAAGCCTTGACCACTCCCATCCATACCGCTCTCCCAATCATTACTCCTACTGTGACGCTCTCGGTGCTAACTTGGCCTTCAACACAGTTGGTTATAATGGCAAGGCAGAAAAGTAAATTATCCAAGAATGTTGAATTTTACATTGCGATAGAAAAAGCGTGGTAAGAGCTAATAATGAACGTAGAAAGAAAGAAAATGAACAAAGAAGAGTTGCATATAATAAAAATAAAGAACAAAGAGAATTGTCCAATAAATGAAAAGGAGAAAAATATCCCAAACAATATGCAAACAGAAATGCAAAAAGCAAAAGCAATACCTTAACTAGAGACATTTTAAGTAACTGCAAGTCTGTGTGCCACCTGAATTACACACCACCATTTTATCAGGTTGTATGGTTGCCAATATTCAAATGTACTTTGCATTTTGTTATTATTTATGAATATTATCAGTAATACATTATTTTATGTGTAACTTAACCCCTGCTTGTCTTTTTACTACATCTAATTGCCTGAGGTTATAGATATAGAAGGGAAGGTGGGGATAAGTTATATACAGTGGTAAGTCTGTGAGATTAGGTATTCTAAGGCTACATATTAATAATACAATAGGGGAAAGTAGAGCAATATATATTACTCTACCAAGATAAAACAATTGGCGTAGTCGGGTAGGATTTTGGGGTAACCAAGTTTTGCACCCTGTTTGCAAATACTGTTTTGATGTATGTGTTTGTTTATGTATGTGAATTTTAGGGCACCCAGTGTACAAATGCGGTGGAAGTAAAACATTGTTTGGTTGCTGAATGGAATATAACCAACAGGGTGTAGAGACTTCATGTGTGTCACAAGGACACCCGCATGTTTGTAGTAGTGAGTCCCTAATTAAAGTGCTAGGGAGTGATGAAAGATGCATGCGTCATTCATACGGCATTTAAGTGGTTAAAGTGCTAGGGAGTGATGGGACATGCATTCGTCATTCATACGGTACTTATTCGTTTAGAATCTTTGTGTATGTATGTGTATGTTTGCTTACAGGGGCAAAAGTAGGCCAACCCATAACGAATTTGGCAAATTGTATTAGAGAAATTGTAGACTTAGAAATGCCTAAGTTCATTTTAAAGTCAGCCATCTTCCAGTGGAGTGGCAGAGGGAAGCAGGCTAAAGCTAGGAAACCTGTAGTTCAGGTAGAGAAAGCAGAAGCTGAGCTGAGTGTGCCACAAAATGGAAGTGGGCTGGAAGGATTAAAAGCAAGAAAACAGAGATCAGGTTTAAAGAAGACAGCTGCTGTTATAAGAGGTTTACTAGCTTGTATTATTGGTAATAAGGAAGATCATGATAAGGAAGAAAATAGCAAAGTGAATGAAAGTGAAAGTTGTGGAATGTTGAGTGAGAGTTTTGAAAGATGTAACAGTTGGTGTGATAATTGTGAAGTGTTAGCATGTAGAACACCCACTGCTAAAGTAGAAAGCAGTGAAAGAAGTGGAAAAAAGAGAAAACCACCCATGGTAAAAGTTAGGGCAACAGTAACCAGATCGGACTGGAACCCTAAAACATGGGTGGGTGACTTACATGAGACAGATGAGTGCTCAGATAAAGAGTGGGAATGTGAGTGTGAGGAAAAGGAGAGAGATGAAAGGAAGGGAAAACAGCAAGGGTGTTTTCTTCCTTTATTCTCCACTGCACCACAATCTCCAGTGAATTCTGAGGTCTGTCCAGTATTTAAAGAGCATGCTACACTGATAGATATTTCACCACTGTTAGGAAAGGTAACCAGTGCTGCATTGAAATTTGATTTAGGACAAAGAGATCAGATAGAAGGCAGAGGAGCTGGTGAGTGTGAATGGCAATTGTTGACTAGAGGGCATGAACTGGATATTGGCATATTGATACTGAGTAAAGAAAGTGTGGAATTAAAACAAAGAACAATGGAAATGAAAGGAATTCAAGTGCTTGTGTGTGAAAGGTCTGAATGTGCTAGTGCAAGAATGGCTGAGTTGGAAAGAAAGTGCACCAGTTTAGGAGTTGGTTTGAATGAAACAGGACAAGCCAAAGAACAAAGGATGGGGATGGTGCAGCAGGAAGCTCAGCTAGCAAGCCAGGAATGCACAGGGGTGTGAGGTCCTAACAGCTGTGCTGGGCCAGCAGTAATTAAAAGCACACACACTTAGGTTCAGTAATTGAAACCTGACTGACCAGTTGTTCAAAAGACAGCCTATGAATCTCCATGCAATAAAATGGAGAAAAATGAGCCGGTCTTTAGTAAAGAACACAGGTCAGTTTTAGGAGAGATGCTGGATTTAGAACTTGGATTCTGGAGAGGTTCAGTCCACACTTTCAGGTAGTAGTTACCATACAATAAAAAAGGACACACAGGCAATGAAAAAAATAGAAGGGTAGCAGGAAGACAGGAAAGGAAAACAGTTATTTCTGTTTCAATTTTCTGGCCTTTTGCAATAGTGCTACTTCTATTGTAAGGTTTTATGGACTTTGGTTTGGTGCAGGTAATAAATAGTGAAGGCAATTAGCAGAGTAAAATCCATGCAGGAGATCGGGTTACCATTGGCACATTGGAGTGGCGTGGCACTAGTGCCAAGCTGTTCCAATGAATGCCTGGAAGCAAAGTTTGAGTTTTGGCACCAGGTCGACAGCCAAGAAAATGAGATGGACAGAAACTGCTTTGTCACCTTCCATTTTGCAGACCTGCCTACATAGCAGAATGAAAAAAAAGAAAGAGAAACACAAAGCAAAAGCAAAGACAAAGACATGAAGAAGAACTGAAGAGACAGCAAGAAAAGACACTTACTGGGGTTTAAGTGAGTAACAAGTCCACAAGTCATGCAATAATAATAGGACTAGTCACAATAGCTATAGTTTAAAAGGAAAGGTTTGTTCATTACTGCAGCAAATTTATATTCCAAGGGGTGGAAACTGAACAAACCAGTTAGGAATGCCAAAATAAGGGGATTATTTTGGGCTCATAAAGTATACATTCTGGGTATTAATTAATTAAGTGGGATAATTAATATAATTAATAATATTAAGGAAAATGTATACTAAGAAAATTGGTGAACTTTTCAGGAAAGCAGGTGCAGCTGATACATTTGCAAGACATATGGGCTCCGATGTTTAGGTATAGTCTAATTGGGAAAATATGGAAGCCCTGCTGAGATTGTCGGCTATGGTGCAGGCACAGGACCAGTGGGCCAATTCTGAACTGAGGTGTTTAGCACAATGAGTATGCATATGGTGAGCAAACAACTCTAGGGGTGGCCTACGGGGGGAATGATGAGAGTTGCATAGCTGTGATGTCTCATGGTGGTGATGCCAGCCTATACTGGTAAAGGCTGATGGCAGTCAAGAGTTGCACCATGGGTAGGAAAGCACAAGAGGCAACTAAGTCAACCCCAAATGTGTGCAGAGGGGCCACAAATGTTGGTTTGTGAACAGTTTATGCAGTGGCACATGTGCTGTCACTTGGGCAGAAGTGGTTGTACTGGCACCTGTGGCATGTTACCTTTCAAATTTTGATGTTAATTGTACAGCTGCATATGCTTAAACAGATAGTTTGGGACAGGGGTCTAATTAGCAGTTAGACAGAGAACAAGTACAGATTAAAAATTCACACAATAGACTAAATTGTAGTGGGCTAGTTTAGTGGAAGGTGTGGACTTGTCTCATTTTGAACCACCAGATCTGATGACATATGAGACTGCAGAAAGCTAAAGAAACAGTTAAGCAAGCTGGAGCAGATACAAGTCATCAGGAGGCTTCCAAGTTCTTCAGATTGTCTTTGAAATAAAGAAGATATGTAATGGACAAATGGTCACGGACAACTTTTAACACTGGGAGAGCAAATACTGCCAATCAATGCATAAGTTATGCATCAGACTCTTGAAACAATTTAAAGACATTGTTTATAAAGACATTGTACAAAACATTCATCGGGGTGGAGTGTTGTGATGGAGATTTTGCATATAACTTGATAAATGTTTTGTATGTCTTTATTTATAATTTAGGCAAACCAAGTGGTGAGAGGTATTCATGTTTGCCCCCCACCCCTTTTACGACTGTCTCTTTGTAATTTTATGACAGGATTTGGGGGATGTGTCTTAAACCAGTTTGATCCCCCACACAAAGCCAGGTTAGCGTAACATATGGTCTTGGGGGGGGTTGCAGGTGTTAAATGTACTATTTCTCCCATTGGTCTGAGATATGGCTGTTTGGAATTGGCTTGTCTCAGAGGCCTTTAAGTACCATGATGTCCTATTGGTTCTAGGAATTGGAGAGAACATCTATAAATGTACTTGCTCAACCACATTCTTCTCTCTGACCCACATATGATGAAGAAGCATCTCTCTCTAACCAACATATGATGAAGAAGCATCTCTCTTGCTAACCTGTGATGATGAAGACAACACAATGAAGAGCACAGCTCAGCAGCCATATTGAACAGACATGTGGCTGAAAGCTGAGCACCAACGATGCCTTAACTAGAGACATTTTAAGTAACTGCAAGTCTGTGTGCCACCTGAATTACACACCACCATTTTATCAGGTTGTATGGTTGCCAATATTCAAATGTACTTTGCATTTTGTTATTATTTATGAATATTATCAGTAATACATTATTTTATGTGTAACTTAACTCCTGCTTGTCTTTTTACTACATCTAATTGCCTGAGGTTATAGATATAGAAGGGAAGGTGGGGATAAGTTATATACGGTGGTAAGTCTGTGAGATTAGGCATTCTAAGGCTACATATTAATAATACAATAGGGGAAAGTAGAGCAATATATATTACTCTACCAAAATAAAACACCCAGCATACTCTTCTATATGCCATCTCTTTAAATACAATCACTTTCTCTAATGGAGGAGTGCTCTGATGTCCTTTGAGCAGCTCTGCTGTGAGATGGCACCTGCCTCTGGGGGTTGGCAAGCAAAGTGAGCAGGGGGAGAAGCCCCCTAGTTTATTAAAAAAAATAGATAATAATATTGTTCCAGCACTATGAAAGAAATCATTATTGTACAAATATGAAAGACATACCACCCGTGGCAAAAATGATTACAGACGTGTTGCTTAACATTTATTTTTTATGAAACGTGAAACAAGCTGATATCTTATGTATGATCAGACTTGGATCCACACCAGTTTGATTAAATACACCAAAGGGACACTGATGATGCTACTAATCGCCTGGGGACAGATAAAAATAGATCTGTCTACCTATCGTCACACATGTGCACACAGAGAGCACCATTAAACATCAGGTAAGACTGATAATACCACCCTGTGACAGGAGGGACACTGATACTAACAATCTCTTCATTCTCCTCTAGGCACCAAATGACTCCCAGGAAATGATGCCTAACCCTTCCCATTCCCAGTCCTATATGTGTTGAAGGTCATCATTTAAGTCTTTGAGAACCCCAAGAGACAGAGCTCTTGAGTTTTTTTGCTGACAAAGATGACAATAGACACTTTGGAAAGGGGCACCAACACCTGTTTTTGTTTCTTTTTTGCTCTGGCCTCATTAAATGGGGTTTCACCGGATTGGTGCCTCAACCATTTGCACCTGTGTTCTTCAGTTTTGTCTGTCAGTCTGGTATTTCTTATTGTAAAATTCCTTGAGAATCCTAAAGCTTCTGCTTGATTATCTTTTGTCAACTTTAGGTCAGCTTTGCCGCCAAATGTCCTTAATACCATGCTGTAACAATTAAAAATAAATCCTTTTATTATAAAGTGGTATCGCTTATTAAAGTTGCTCTGTATCAAATGCGTCAAAGTAAATGAGACTTTGTCTGAATCTTTTATTTTTAATTCCTGTGACATTTCTCGGTGATGTAAACTCACCAGTCCTATTTACATAATATACTAGCTACACTTAAAATATCTACTCTATTTTGTGACTCTCTCTGATGATTTGGTCATCTTTACAGTTTCTGAGATATGTTCAGTGGTACAGAGCTTTTTTTTTTTACACATTCTCAGTATTATAAAGTGAGGAAATTGTCTTTAAACCTAATCAAGCTGGTATTAGCTCATGTTCATGGCTTAGCATAGGTTCACGCGAATCAACTAATAATGCTTCTTTATTAATGTTCTCATATATATGGTCATGTCCTGAATGTCACCCTTGAGTGAGCATGTCACCAGTGATGCCATAGGTGGGATCCAGTAAATTCACAATAAACACAATTTAACTCGCCAACTCCCTAGCATATCCACAATGAACCATCTAGAACTGTGGAAGACCCTCCAGATTTATAAGGTGGAGGGCAGAACCTATTGATGATTGGCGGGTGGCCCTGGGTCTCAGGGACCACCCATAAAACACAATACAGGCAGCTTAAATACATAAAATGAAAAACATAATCAAAAAAGTACCAGTAATATTAGACATACTAGGGGGCTTTGCTCGCCAATCACTACACGCCATTGTGAAGAGGGGGGCAGAATGCACCCCAAGGAGATGTAGCTGCTCCCTCGAAACCCCTCTTAAACGGTGATACAATGGGAAACAAATTCCGTTTTTTTTTTTTTACTTCCTCTTTACTCTCGTAACACGCCAGCACTACGTGCCATTGTGAAGAGGGGAGCTGAACGCACCCCAAGGAGATGTGCTCGGTCCTCCGAAACCCCTCTTTAACAGTAATACAATGGCAATCAAATAACAGTTGTTTGGTTTTTTTTTTCCTCCTCTTTGCTCGATCAGCTGCAGGCTTGCTGGCAGCTCCTGTGTCGCATGATCTGCATTTCGTTTGGCACATCGAGCATTTTAAAGTCACTGCTTTGTCTGTCTTCTCCCACAGACATCCTCAAACACTGTTCGATATCTTTTCGCTTGTCCGTTATTTCACCGACTAATATTTTCCGTTTGTTTGCGCTAATTTATGTGATCTTTACTCTCATTTTCTTGAGACTTTCAAATTTTCCTACTTCTATTATCTCTAACATGCTCTGCATGTGTATCACGAGACTTGCTTCCAAAGGTTGTATGTATGACGTGACTTGCCCGTGTCGCAGTACGTGAAAGTGTCTCTCTGTCTCTCGTCAAATCACGTCAGATCACGTCTTGTCCCAAGTTTTTTTTTTTTTATTATAATAGATATAAACGAAAGACCTGTGTGTGTATGGAGCAGTCCACTCTGCTCATGCAAGCACCTCACTTGTCGCAACAACGACATCATTCTAGTGAAATTCATGAAAAGACACAACTCTGAAATGAAGCAAATGCCACAGCTCAACAATGTGCAAGTAAAACACCTCAGCAATGGAGGGCAAGGCTTGAAGTTTTCATTAAAAACTTTGTTTATCTGGAGGAATTTCTCGAGACAAAGATTAATAGGACTCATATGCCAGCGATACAACTAAGATATGGTAATGCCAGTGTCTTCTTATGAAAGCCAATGCAGCGGCAAGCACAGGTCATGTGGGACCACATCCTCTGCCCTGGGTAATTAATAAGAGTTAGCTGACACCTCTCCACATTCACAAATATAGTAAAACTGCTAAGAATTCTCCAGTTGTTTTTTGTCCCAAAAACCACATGCAGCTAATCGATATAAATCAAAGAATCAAACATTGCTAAAAGAGACATAAAACACGAATTTGAACCTCAGCTACGGGAGGAACCCTTGCTGTGGCATGACACATACTGTGCTACTGTATCTCCTACTAGTAAGAGGCAAGACCGGAACATAAACTTGGATCTTACACGTGTTCTATATGTGGAGTTCGATCTTCTCCCATTAGGCTTTTGTTTCCAGGTCACATATGCAGATTTTTTTTTTTTTAATCAGTACTGACTAAAGCCCTTAATATTAGGAATAACAGGGAGCTTAAGAAATAAAAGTCATTGCTTTTAAATTTTAAGCTTAACTTTATGCTAGATTTTATTAGGTTTTTATATATTGATATGTTATTAATGTATCAGGTGGCTCCAGCAGACCTCCGTGACCCTGTGTTTGGATTCAACGGGTTGGAAAATGGATGGATGGATTAATGTGTAAGTGTTTTTGTACTGTATGTTATAAAGTGAAGAAAACAACACTTAAGCTCCAAAATAAATTTCTCTTTTCATCTTATTTTAAACTTTCTTCTATATTCCTTCGTAATTTTGTACCTTCTAATCAGTCAAACAGACTGTATGCAATTTTTCTATTAGAAAGTGGCCTTGGATTTATTAATAATAATAATAATAATAATAATAATAATAATAATAATTGGTAGCACAGTGGCAGTGTCCTGTGTTGGGATCTTGAATCTGGATGTTATTCTTGTGGAGTTTGTATGTTCACATGGGGTTTTCCTCCCATAGAACCAGGATTAGCCTGTGTCGGTATTAGTAGTGAATCCACTTAAATAAGGCTACATCCACACTACTTCGTTTTCATTTAAAAATGGCTTTTTTAAAACTAAAATGATCTCCAGGTATTATTGGAATGCCACACCATTAGAGGGAGCACTCAGATGAGCATACTTTATTGCTATACTCATCCTGCCTAGAGCTGCCAAACCGTCTACCCCATGCATGTTTCAACTGGTACTGCAGTTTTCTTCTAGCATGCCAAAGTAAAAAGCATGCTGGACAAGTCGGTGCCCGAGCATTGAATTTAATTGATGCCCAATGAGTTTTTTTTTTTTTTAACTGGCTTATTTTATTAACGGTGTAAATGTATGTTAGTGGGTTAAGTTTTAGGCTACACGTCTTTAGCAGGTTTTATTTTTTCACGGTTGAAACTGCTGATTATTTTCAGAAGCCGATCAATTGAAATTCAAAGACGGGCACTTGGTCAGTTTTACAGCATTTACTTCACAAGAACCAGGCTTGTTTCTAAAACCTCTGTGACCGTTGTACATTTGCTTTTTGACGCAGGATCATTTTGTTTTTTACCCAAAGTTTCACTGGCAGGGAAGTAAATCGAAATCACCGACCATAAGGCGTAATAACATCGCGGAGTTTTGTTGGAATTTAATGACATTTTGCACGGAGGAGGGCATCCTTCTCATCTATCGTCGGTGACACGATCCTAAGGTGAAGGCGACTGCCGACATAAAGGCTGGCAAGCACTACAGACAACGTGCAGCTTTTAGCCCAATGCACCAGCTGCGCTGCAGTCCCGCCTTCCTTTTATAATGAAGCGACGGTCGGCCAGGCCCTGCCTAGAACTGGGATCCTCCCACCCCCCCCAGTGAACCAGAGTGCTGGTGTATAAACGCAGTCCGCAGCGCCTTTCTACTGTCAGAATCAGACCCGATCTGTTTTGAAGGGGCTGCCTACCCCAGGCATGGCTGAAGGTTGCGCTTCATTATGGCTCTTCGACATTATACGCTCGACTTCAGCCTCACTGCACAAGGTAAAGGTTGCCTTTCCGGGGATGGGGAGATGAAAAAAACGCAAACCCTCGCCTTGCCTTGTCAACTGGGATCTTCCCCGGTGCTCTAGACGCTGCGTGCACCCGGCAGGCCCTAAGCGTGCGCTTAGAGAGCCGCCATACAGCACGGCGCACATGCCCAGCAGCGGGGTAGCGGCTGGCGCGTTGCGACGGGGGGGACTTTCCTTCGCTTGGTGGGTGCTCGCATTGCGGAAGCAGCTTGAACCATTGTACGCATGATGTGGCGCAGAGTGGGGTACGGCACATGACCTTGGTGTTCGGCACTTCATCTCTTCGGCTTTTAAGGTGGTGGGGGCAGCGCACGTTCAGGCAGGCAACAAGACAGCTAAAGCTTCCCTAGAAACGGTCTATTCATTGTACCGTGCTCACTACACGGAAATCCAATGTTTATTAATTTGTTGTCTCGGGAGGGAGGTTGATGTTGCAGGCATATCAACGTTTAATCAAAATCGATGGCCAGGACAAGCCAACTCGGCAGCGAAGTTACAGCCTGACATTGTTTTAACTTTCCCTTAGTCCTCAAGGAGTCGTGAACGTGTATTTAGTACACCCCTGAATCTGAGGTGTGCGCCTCTCGGTCACTTGGCAGTGTTTTGTTTTGACTTTTTGATCGTCGTGACACAACTGGCATTCTGGATCGTGGATCGCACGCGCGAACACACCGTTGCCCCCTCCTGTAACAGAGACACGGGCTCAGATGGTTAGTGATGTCACTTGTGTGGCAGTGTCTCCTCCACTGGCCTCGTGCTCGTTTACTTTTTCTAGTTTACGGACTCTTTTTTTATTTTTTTTAATTTTTTTTATTTTCCAAGGGGATCAGTTCCTGAAAGTTTTGATGGCTGTCAAGCAGTTTTAACTGCTGGCCCTGGTCTTCATTGTTCAGGCGTTATTTTGTCCGGCAGCCTTCACAGAACATTCCAAGGTGGTCTACGAAACGCATAACGATGCAACTGAAATTGAGATGACCGCGCAGTACATTAGATAACAGATGACATGAAGATCAAACGCTAATAGTAGTGGACTGAGGTGGCATGTATCGGCCTGGTAGTAGTAATGTGGCCGGAATTTTCCTTGCAGGTACACCTGCAAAAAAGGGCACCGGCTGTTATGGTTTTGGTAAAGGGTTTTTTTTTTGTCTGCTATACAGGTGGAGTGAAATGTGTACATACTGTACTGATAATTCTGGTAGGTATTTGTATGCAATCAATACAACAATCGGCCAGGATACTAGGAAAGTCCAGAGCGATATTGGTTTATTAATAATGATACCACCTAGCATGCCCCATTCAAAACAGTAAATGACAGTATTACAAAGTTAGTAAAGATTAGAATGCTTCTTAAGCAGTTGAAACCTATTCCATGAGCTTTTGCACAATTAACTGTCAAAAAGATCGATCATCAACTTATTTGTACCAACTAATGAAAAATGCAAGATGTTTAGGAACAGTACAGACATTTGCATTACCTTAGAAAAAATTAACCCGCCCCCCCCAATACTCCAATGTACAGATGCTTTTTGAAAATTTTTGATAAGAGATTTTTCTTTCAGTGTATACAGGCTCAGCAGTTATCCTAAAGGTTACTTGTATTCTATGTACCCCATTTGTTGAGACCTGTTGCACACCCAGCCTACTGGGAGGATGTCAGTCACTGAATTACCCTTTCTTTTTTTTTTTTTTTTCTCCTTTGGGAGTTTTTTCTTGTGTTTTTAGAGAGTTCAGGACGTGGGCTATCAGAAAATGGCACCTGTTGAAGCCCATTACAGCATTTCTTGATTTTCTTTTTTAAATTATTTTTTTCATTTTTTTGGGCAGGGCTATTCAATAAGTAAATTTATTGTATTTGTATGTATCTATAAAAGCAATAACCTGAATGCAAAGAAAATCCAGATAAATATTGGTTCATGAATGACTTTCACACATAATATGGAATATTCAACACAGCAATTGACAATATGTCTGTAAATAATAGAGTGGTGTTTCTTTATCGGTTGAAAACTGTACCCTAAACTTCAGCACAGTTAAGTCAAACAGATGGCTAACTTGTTTGGAATGCAGTATGTATAGGAATAGTGTACAGACAAGTCATTCAGATTTTCACCTTCAGAAACATTTCAAACTCCCTCACTCCATCGTCTAATGTTCAGATGCTTTTTAAATGGAAGCTTTTGTTTCACTATATAGAGTGCTCAGCTATGGTTTAGATTACAGTACAGTACAAATGAAGGACAAATAGTACAAAATTATAGCACATTATATTTCTAGTGTTTCAGAAATGTGCTGGACCTTTTAATGTGTGTGTTTAAACTTTTGTTTCACTGCAGCTTGTTATAGTAAGCAGTATAAAAGATACTTTACTAAATAATGATTTGCTGTAATATTACTTCTGTTTCTTTTGTCCTGTGCTCCATAATAATGACAAAGGCTATCTTAAACTACAAGGCTTGCAATGCAGTCGTTCAAGGTTTTTTCATTCTGATATTTAGTTTTTTAAAGCTTTTTATTCTAAATATGAACAGAAAAATCTTCACCCTCTATGTTAAAAGTGAAAGTACTGGTATTTCAGCTTCTGTAGTAATGTAGTGGAATGTGCGAGGTGTTAAATGTTATGGTTTTGCTTATAACAAGAAAAGCCTGTTGTGGACCTCAAATTAGCACTCTACATAATTAGTTTGAATTTTTCTTGGTTTTTAAGAAGTAGCAGTATTGGAATGCAAAGGGAGTTGCAGGTGAGTCATCCATAGCGGAGATAATAAATGATAAAAGCATATCTGTTGATTTGGTTAGCACCAAGTAGTTTATATGTTTTCAGTTCTGTTCACTTTCTTAACAGTGAAGGGGAGGAAGTAGTGTCCACAAAAAAATAAAAGGGAGGCTATTCTGCTTCTAAATAGGGATGTCTTTTTCACTTCATGAATTAAAAGTTCGCCTTGCACAATCGGTGTTACAAACAATTGTTACAACAGTATTCATAGTCCATTTGGGGTTGCTGATCCTTAACTGGAAAAGGCAGCTGATGGCTTGGACTTTTTTTCCTCTTTGTGATGATAAATAGTGTTATGATTTTGTAACAGCTAAGCCTAATATAGGATCAAATGGGGCTTTACTTGTTCCAGTCTTATGGGGGGGCATCCCATCCGAGATATAAACCTGGTGCTCTGAAGTAACAGTTCTACCCACAGAGCTGACTTTATGTAATTGAGAAATTTTCTTTTTGTATGCAGCCAGAGCAGTTTTGTTGTGACATTTCCTCTCTCCTTTCCAGTCAATCAGTGAATAAAAAGAAAATAAGTGTAAATGGAGAAGGCACTCCTATATTGTGCCAGTCAAGGTAAACTACTAAACAGCAGTGTATAAGCATGTACAATATGTAGTGCAGCAAGTATTGCCAGGCAGTGTTTTAATGAGTATAACATTCTGTTTACAGCACATTATGATTGGGAGTAAACTGTGTTTTTTAAGCAAACATCTGCCTGTTAATGTTGACACGGTTTCTACCAGAACAGTGATGTGGTTATTGTGTGTTGGGGCTGGTTTGAGTCATGTAGTATGGAAGTGTCTCAGCATTTCTTCGTCTGTAAGGATTGCATGAGTAAAATATTACTAGTAAATAATGGATTAAGTAACATAACACCCAGAAAAGTGGGATGAAAATATTGTAAAAAAGCAAAAAAACACTATTATCCCCATATAACTGCTTAGTACATTTTAATAATTCACCAAACTTAGTTTTGTAATTTTTACATTCATCCCAAAACATCAATTTGGGGAACAGCTTACTTAATTAGTCTAGGGGTCCAATTAAAAGCTGAAGTTATTTGGAACAAACACCTACAGCCACATGGGGTCCCAGGGCTGAGTTTGCAAATCTCTGCTGTAGATCACAGAAAAGAGAGTTCTACAAGAGTGATTAAAATCACATTATAAATATAGTGAACTAGCCGAAGCCCACCGTAGCATACGGTGGTGTAAGAATAGGAACGGAAAACGGTGAGAAAGGAATTCAGTATAACAGGCTTAGGAAACCACCGTCGCAGTATAACGAAAATAGCAAGGAGCAAAACCAATGCCAATGGTCGAGAGAGTACCATCCTGTAGCAGGCTCCGGAAAACATAGACATATATAGATAGACGCTGCATTTACTGTGTTGCACAATCGACACGATAAGTCAGCGCGTCCGCCCTATTGCGAGTGGTAAAAGTGCCATTTAAACTAATACAGGTAGATGTGGAAACCGGGTTTTCTGATGAAAAAACAATAGCGTTTTAAACAGTATCATTTACATACAACAGATTTTGGCGAATCGTTTACATGCAATTATTTATATCCATTTATACACTAAATGCGTGCGTATCCCATTGTCTTAGAGTTGGTGGGCGGGGCCCTCTGTCTTGCTTGCCCTTAATTAGAGTTGGCGGGCAGGCATGGCTGTCTGTCTTGCGTGCGGTGTAAAGTCAACGTGGCTCACAGGTGCATGTGGTCTTTTCAACGAGGCTGTGTTTGGTGAGTTGTTGTGCTCACAGGACTTGTTACATGTGGTCAGTAGGAGGGTTAGAGTTGGCGGGCTGGGCTGTATCTTGCGTGCCCTTAGTGTATTGCGTGCCTATATATATAGATATAGAGATAGATATATATAGAGAGAGAGATACAGTGGTGTGAAAAACTATTTGCCCCTTCCTGATTTCTTATTCTTTTGCATGTTTGTCACACAAAATGTTTCTGATCATCAAACACATTTAACCATTAGTCAAATATAACACAAGTAAACACAAAATGCAGTTTTTAAATGATGGTTTTTATTATTTAGGGAGAAAAAAAAATCCAAATCTACATGGCCCTGTGTGAAAAAGTACCTAATAACTGATTGGGCCACCCTTAGCAGCAATAACTGCAAGCAAGCATTTGCGATAACTTGCAATGAGAGCTCTGGAGGAATTTTGGCCCACTCACCTTTGCAGAATTGTTGTAATTCAGCTTTATTTGAGGGTTTTCTAGCATGAACCGCCTTTTTAAGGTCATGCCATAGCATCTCAATTGGATTCAGGTCAGGACTTTGACTAGGCCACTCCAAAGTCTTCATTTTGTTTTCTTCAGACATTCAGAGGTGGATTTGCTGGTGTGTTTTGGGTCATTGTCCTGTTGCAGCACCAAGATCGCTTCAGCTTGAGTTGAGAACAGATGGCGGACATTCTCCTTCAGGATTTTTGGTAGACAGTAGAATTCATGGTTCCATCTATCACAGCAAGCCTTCCAGGTCCTGAAGCAGGACCATCACACTACCACCACCATATTTTACTGTTGGTATGATGTTCTTTTCTGAAATGCTGTGCGCCAGATGTAACGGGACATTTGCCTTCCAAAAGTTCAACTTTTGTCTCATCAGTCCACAAGGTATTTTCCCAAAAGTCTTGGCAATCATTGAGATGTTTCTTAGCAAAATTGAGACGAGCCCTAATGTTCTTTTTGCTTAACAGTGGTTTGCGTCTTGGAAATCTGCCATGCAGGCCGTTTTGCCCAGTCTCTTTCTTATGGTGGAGTCGTGAACACTGACCTTAATTGCAAAGGCCTGCAGTTCTTTAGGCGTTGTCCTGGGGTCTTTGTGACCTCTCAGCTCTTGGGGATTTTGGTGGCCGGCCACTCCTGGGAAGGTTCACCACTGTTCCATGTTTTGCCATGTGGATAATGGCTCTAACTGTGGTTAGCTGGAGTCCCAAAGCTTTAGAAATGGCTTTATAACCTTTACCAGACTGATAGATCTCACTTCTGTTCTCATTTGTTCCTGAATTTCTTTGGATCTTGGCATGATGTCTAGCTTTTGAGGTGCTTTTGGTCTACTTCTCTGTGTCAGGCAGCTCCTATTTAAGTGATTTCTTGATTGAAACAGATGTGGCAGTAATCAGGCCTTGGCTACGGAAATTGAACTCAGGTGTGATAGACCACAGTTAGGTTATTTTTAACAAGGGGCAATTACTTTTCACACAGGGCCATGTAGGTTTGGATTTTTTCTCCTAAATAATAAAAACATCATTTGCATTTTGTGTTTACTTGTGTTATATTTGACTAATGGTTAAATGTGTTTGATGATCAGAAACATTTTGTGTGACAAACATGCAAAAGAATAAGAAATCAGGAAGGGGCAAATAGTTTTGCACACCACTGTATTTGAAAGCTATGCACAGTGATTTGGCAGAGATTTAAACTATGGAGTAGCAGCACTAACCATTATGCTGCCATCACCTAGATCTTTTTCAAGCCCCTTGTGATATTGGGGATTGTTGTTTTACCTGTACTTGGACGTTTTTCCATTTCAATCTAAATTGTAATGCAGTTGCTCTGTAACATATTTTATGTTGGTGCATGTTGCAAATGAGCCACTGTGAAACTTGCATTGGTTGATAGTACAAATATTTACAAAAGTCTTAACATTTCCATCTCATTCTTATTTTCAATCAATACTTGTCATGATGGTTGGTTGAGTGGATCAAATCAGACTGCTGAACACCATTTACAGTAGTATTGGTTCATTTCTTTCTCAGCCCCCAACAGGTCACCTCCTATTCAGCAGTGCATAGCTAGCATCCTCATTTAGAAGTCTGAAACACACCAACTGAGCCTTCTGTCTGAAGCAGTGGAGGATGCACATTCCACCTGCTTGTACTGTATATATAAGATCATACTTGTATTTATTAGCCATAGATCATGACCTTAGGCAAGCACTGTTAAGTAAGAATTTTTCTTTTGAAGGGCATGGCTCTAGCTTCAAAAACAGCAACATCCATTTCTATACCATGTGGGATGGAAGAGTGGATACAATGTACTAGAGTGCATAACTAATGAATTTACTGGAATTCCTGTAACAAAATGCATTGGCTTTGTTTTTTCTTAGTTCCCAAAATGGGTCAGTGACTCATGGGCTGGAGCAAGTTTTTTTTTTTTTTCTGGCTGCACGCTATTTTCCATTTATTTAATTTATTTATTAAAATTATGTATAATCTACAAATACCTTGTGTCTTTAAAGCAAACACAGCGAGTCCATCTGATATTGTTGTGTTCCTTTTGTTCCTGTGACACCTTTAGCCAGTTAAGCATTATACCTACCCCCTAACATCATAAAGGATGAGTTAGTGCTCTAAGGTACACAGTTTTCACATTTTTAAATGAGAGATTAAAAACAGAAAAAACAACTTTTCCTCAAGAATTTAAATGATGAGGTTTTTGTTGAAAATGAGACATCAGACAATACTGTCGCACATCAAGCGCGCTCATGGAGCTGTCTGTATGAGTAGCTGTTCGACTTGGGGTGAAAACTCTTCTCTGAATTTTATTTGTATGACCTCTAATGGTGGTCTTCCAGTTCCCAGAAATAAGGTTAAAAGGACAGTTAAGGATGGCTGAGGAATTTAGTAATGCTGTCTTAAGATAGTGTGACATCAATTCCCAAAACCAATTGATACCAGTGCCCTAATTTGCCTCTCCATCTCAGCATTGACTTTACATTCACTTGTAAAGGAACTTTTAAGTACTTCAGTTTTCCCACTTAGTGTACCTGCGTAGTTTAAAGGCAACTAGTGATTCCCCCCATCCATCCTTGGAGGGCAGTGTAGTTTTCCACATTTAGAGGTACTTATTCAAATTCTTTCATTTTCAAGCGGACTGGAAAATTACTCCTGTGTGCATCTAAGAAGGGGCCTGTGCCATCAAGAGGACATCATCTGCAAACAGAGACAGGTTCCTCATGTCTCTTTTCAAGATACTGTCTGTGCCGAAATGTGGCCTTAATATCCTACCCAAGGAGAATTGCAAACCAAAAGAGGGTTGATACCCTGTTTTAAAGTCTAGTGCTTATTTTACAGATTCAACATAATCAACATAATATACATCGAAATGTTGGCCCAGAGCTCACTTTGCAAATACAAGATTTGAATGTTAAATGACAGCCTGAGAGAGGGTGGGAGCATGTGCTGACACAGCACATTGGCACACCCACATGATGAACAACCCAGAGTGGGACTCGAGTGCAGCTGTGCATTGGGTGGCACCTCAGCACCACACTGCAACAATGTGTGTTTTTTTTTTTAAAATGGTGGCTGTAGTGCCAATCATGCCACCAAGTTTTCCCTGTAAGTGGGTGGACCTTCTTCCAGGGCTAGATGCAGATTAATGTTCTACCCTGAACAAAGCAATTGCAGGTTAAGGGCCTTGCTGAAGGGCCCAATAAAGTAGAGCCACATCTGGTGATTATAGGATTCACACTGGCAACCACCTGATTGCCGGCGTAGATTTCTAGCCACCAAGCCGTCCCTCCGCCCTAAGGTGCATGTTTATGTAGTCCTTTCCACCAAGTACATACTCTGGATTTCAGGTAGTTAGTATTTGTTAATTTTTATTTAGAAACTCAATTCAGCTGGGTTTCGCTCAAGTTTAGGAGACTATACTGTACGTGGTGAGGCTTGATTAGACTTGGGCCAAACAGATAAAATGTTAATGAAAACTTTTATACAAAGCAAAAATTGGCCATCCAAAAATTGTAATACAAAAAGTTGAAGCCAAAGACCTCAAAAACCGGAAAATATAGAAGAAACAAAGTTCCAGAAGTTATCCTGCTGAGGTATTGTGTAATTGTATGAGGCCAGTTGTACAGTAAAAACTGTGATGGAAAAACAAAGCAAGACGCTGTGGAATAAGTTACTCATGAGTCAAAAAGGAAAGCAAGCTGGAGACATGGGTTGGAAAAATGTATTACACCATGATGCATAATGTGTGTGCAAAAGGTTAGCAGGCTTCCATACCAACTCTTATAAATTAACACAAATGTTTGAACTGCTTTTCTAGGACCAGGGTTACAGGCAACTCCAGATTTTTTTGAATTCTAGGCGTGGCTGTTGGTTAGTATCTTCATTCCAATTGTGGTCACTTGGTGAATGGAACACATTTCCTTAGTCTACATTTTTGAAAATGGAGTGTCGCTACTATAGTCTGTCAATCTAGATATGCTGATTGCATCTTCAGTGTAGCACTGCAGCTTTTTTTAACTAAGACAATCCAATAGTATCTAAATTTAGTAGTAGTTCACCTTCATGTCTTACCTTTGTAATGTCTCTAAACCCCGGCAATGTCATTAAGCCCGCAACTTCTTGTACTGGTAGATGTCAGCACTACTAATGCTATGCATATGGTTCTTTTTATAAACTGCACTTGTAGGCCCCATTAATGCAGGAGAATCTCTTCAAGAGATGAAAGTTTAACTGTACCTAAGCAGAGCATTCTGCAGGACTTTTCCAGGACAGCCTAATGGATTGTTTTGTTTCTGTAAGTCTGGCTAAACATTGATATTAACTACTGCTTACAGCAGGGGTCGCTGTCGCCCCGTTAAACCCAACAGACAGATTCGCAGGCACAGGATAAATGCAGGATAAATAAGTGTATTCATTCTTCTGTCCCTGTGACTTGCCAGCACTTCCGGTCAGACTTGAGGTTTTTCTTCAGCCCGAGCTATATGGGAAATACAAATCCCCAGATCTTCCTGCTGGTGGCACCCACAGTACCCAGCAGGACTGTGATGCCGAACTACAGATTCCATGATGCCCTGTGGGAATCGGAGCACTGCTATGCTGCAGGGAACTCGCCATCTGGTGTGTTGGGGGAGGCAGTGTCCCATAGTAGCTGCCTTCCCCTGTCCTCTTCTTTGGGTGTGCCGGTTAGGTTGAGCAGCCGACTGTCCGCCACACTACAGTACCAAATGGCGATAATTTGACAGCTGATGGCCTTATTTTACCCGATGGCCAAAGCTTATGGATTTCAAACATAGCTAACAATGGGTCATTGATTATTTACTATAATGTGTTGTGGTGCATTTGTGATCAAACAGAAAGTTAGTAATATTTGATAGTCATTCACTAGTGAATTTCTCTACCCTTAATGGATTATTTATATTTTTCTTTTTGGAACTCCATAGTTAAAACATTTGTCAACTTTGAGTCTTTCATTTAGTGTTGAATTAATGTGAAGCGGTAAGCATAACCCCTTCCAGTTATTTGGTTTTACATATTAGGACATAACTAATAATCATCTAGTCCTCATGAGGCTCCATATAATTTGGGAAATGTAAACTCCCATTTACAATTACCTAATTATAACTTTCCATGTTATGTTACAGCTTCAGCTAGAAAAAGCAAGCCCTCAGTTCCTCTCAAATCTAGATTAGTGTTCAGTGACAAAGCTGCATGAGTGTATCTAGTATAATGAAAACATCCATAGAAGTGGAACACTACTTAACAAGTGAACAGCAAAAGAGAAAACTGATGGCTACCGCAGCTTCCAAAAAAAGATTATTTGGACCCATGCTTTCAGAATAAAACTGTAAGAACCACATCTCGCAGCTGAGTGCAGTGGCACTTGCAGGGATAGATTTGAGAGAGAGAGAGGAATCCTGGGCTTGAACCATTGTTAGGACCACACCTAGGTGTTCTGAGAGAACCACAGAAACACTGCTGTGTAATGTCAAAGATCAATAGTCACCCAGATTTGAATAAATACTGCACAAGGCCAGCAAGTAGTGTGAGAACATGTAATTAGTATGGATAGCAGAGTAGAATCTCTTTTGGTTCGAATCCCTGTTACTGCCAAAAGAGATTCTACTTTGATGGGCCCTTGATCAACGCCCATAACCTGCAGTGTACAATGACTGACCCTGCACTCTGACCCCAAGGGGTATGTGAAAACTAACAAATTCCTAATAAAAGAAAATTAAAGAACAAAGAACAACAAAAAAGCACCAAAACAGTATCTGAAAATATGAGCAATATATTGACAGAATATATGAGAGAACCAAGAGAATCTGATCCTTCAAGGAGAGAGGGAGGAAAAAGCATTTGGTTGATCACTATTCTGGCACCATGTTATTTTACCAGTATTGGGCGTTCGCAGCTGTTATGGTAAGTAAAACTAAGAAACAAAAAAAAAAAAATGTTAGCCGGTTTAGGTTTTCACAAGTTTGGAGACTCTGGACTCTTCCGTCCACATTAGGTTTACTTGTTGGTCAATAGAGATATGGCCAGCTGAATGGTTATGCAAGGTACACAAATGGTTCATATCGCTTCACTGTCAAAAAACAAAGAATGATTTTATTTTCAAAAAGAATTTTTCACACCTGTGTGAAGTGACAGGTACATTTTTAATAAAATCAAACACCTGACAGTGCGGCACGGTGGCGCAGTGGGTCGCGCTGCTGCCTCACAGTTAGGAGACCTGGGTTCGCTTCCCGTGTCCACCCTGTATGGAGTTTGTATGTTCTCCCTGTGTCTGCGTGGGTTTCCTCCGGGTTCTCCGGTTTCCTCCCACAATCTAAAGACATGCAGGTTAGGTGCATTGGTGATGTTAAATTGTCCCTAGTGTGTGTGTGTGTGTGCGCGCGTGCGCCCTGCCCGGGGTTTGTTTCCTGCCTTACGTCCTGTGTTGGCTGGGATTGGCTCTGGCGGACCCCCGTGGCCTTGTGGTTGGGATATAGCAGGTTGGATAATGGATGGATAGAAATACCTGACAAATAAATAACCCGAAAAGCTTTTCCCTCATAATCCATTTTCAGAGTGGTCCATGCCATAAGGTGCTAAGAAAATAGGTTTTGTTGGATTAGTATATTTTAGCATTGGGATGTTGGAATTATTGTAGACAATAAGTGCAAAGAAATTCAGCAGACCACACGTGTATCTTGTAATTTAGTTTTAGTGTGTGTTGTTAGGTTTGTTGCTGTGCATATCTCTTGTGTTCAGCATTTGAATACAAAATTGGTCAAAAATGCCAATCCCTAAGAATGTCTTGATACTTCCACCGCATAATTCATAATGGTGTTCCTAAAGACAAGTGTTAAGTTTGTGACAGGCATGTTTCTGTTATCTTTCTATTCCACTGTCTAATCCTTACAAAGTTCTCTTTGCCATACATTTTCCTACCTGGCCACTGATCTCTGAGTATTTTTTACGTTTGTTCCAGGAATGCAAATTTTGATCACATGTCATAATTGATAGTTGACCCTCTTTTGATTAATAATCAGTTAATTAATAACAATTGCTAAAAGAGAGAACTAACATGCTTGCATACGCACAAACACAAATTTTAATGAAAGAATGGGACATACAGTATCACCAACTATATCTTTTAAAAAAAAAAAAAAAGTGAAATGTTGGTAAAACCCTTTCAACCCTGCTAATTTACTGTGCTTGCAAAAAGAGGCTGCACCCATAGCCCTGTGGATGAGCTTGGTTTGCTTATCTAGCACCATGGAAGCCAGATATTACATATGTGTATCTCTATATGACTTCTATTTGTTGACTATCCATAAAGTATTGGACATCGGTGTATATACTTGTCAGTGAGTATATAAGACTGGAGTGCAGATGTTAAGGAATCCTCTGATAATTAAAGAGAATAGGAAAACATTAATTACACGTGTAACCTGGAAAACTGCTTAAAACTGTATTTTACCCGTTTTTTTTATCTTACATGTAGTCTGTAGTTATAGCCAAAGTAAAATTTTATTTCATGTTTTCGTGTGGAATGTTGGACAGCAAACAATGTCAAAACATTAATGAAAAAATATCTTGTGTTCCTCATGTCACAGAAACCACAACATGATTTAATAAAATATTGTTAAATAAATCACTGTAATGAAATGCGTTTGTGAACTACATTGGTTATAAAAAGTCTCAAATAACAAATTAAACCAAGATCAATCATGTCAGTTTTTCTTCCACCTTTATTGCCAAATTTCAATTAAAACAAAGAAGGTGAAAACAAATCAAACTGTTTAGTGAAAAGAGTAAAAAAAAATCCTGCAAACCCTGGTTGAATTAGTGTGCACACCCCCTAAACTAACAGCTCGCTGATGCACCTTTTGATTTTATTACAGCAATGAAACATTTATGGGTAAGAATCTATCAATTTGGCACTTCTAGACTTGGCAATATGTGCTCACTCCACCTTTCAAAAAAAAATTCCAGATCTGTCAAATTATGAGGACATCTCCTGTGCACAGCTCTCTTCAGGACACCCCACAGATTTTCAGTTGGACTAAGGTCCGGCCCAGCCATTCCAGAACATTTTATCCTCCTTTGATGAAGCCATTGCTTTCTTGATTTTGATGTATGCTTTGGGTTGTTGTCATGCTGAAAGGTGAAGTTCCTCTACAGCTTCCTAGCAGGTGCCTGAAGGTTTTGTGCCAAAATATACTGATACATGAAGCTATTCATGATTCCATCCACTTTGACTAAAGCCCAAGTTCCAGCTGAAGAAAAAGTACACCCAAAGCATGATGCCGCCTTCACCATTTCACTAGAACTATGGTGTTCTTTTGATGACGTGCTGTGTTATTTGTGTGCCAAACATATGTTTTGGAATTATGGCCAAATGTTCAACCTTGGTCTCATCAGACCATTATACATTTTCCACATGATTGTTGGAGACAAACTTAGCAAAGTTTAGCTAAGCTTGGATGTTTTTCTTTGTGAGAAAAGGCTTTTGTCTTGCTACCCTACTTCACAACCCAGATTATGATGGATAATACCGATTGTTGTCACATATAGGGAACAACTGGTACTTGCCAGAAAATCCTGCAGCTCCTTTAATGTTTGCTGTAGTCCTCTTGATGGTCTCCCTGACCATTTTTCTCCTTGTCTTCTCATCAATCTTGGAGGAATGTCCTGATCTTGGTAGAGTCACTGTTGAGCCATATTTTCTCCACATGTTGATGACTGTCTTCACTGTATTCCATGGGATGTTTAATGCTTTGGATACTTTTTTTGTACCCCTGTCTTGACTGATATCTTTCAATGATGAGATCCCGTTCATGTTTTAAAAGCTCTTTGCTGACCATGCTTTTTGGAGTATCTTGCAACCAAGAGGATAATAGAATAATCCTACAAGAACAGCCAAACTTTATCCGAGCTCAATCGGAGCTACTTTAATTGATGTCAGGTATATTCTAACTACTGTTAGAGATGAGACCTGTTGTGATTAGTTGATTCTGAATAGCCAGATCCTTGATTATTAAAGGGTGTGCACACAAATGCAACCAGGTTTTTGTATGACTATTTTTACTTTTTACTTTCTCTTATACATTGTATAGAGATAAAATAATATGTAATATATAGAGAGATAAATGATTGTGTATCAATATTATCAATTAGTTATGATGAAAAACAAAGACATATGATATATGAGAAATATTGTGCAACTGGAAGTGATTCTGATGACCTTCTCCTCTGTCTCAGTATGCGAGAAGGTTGAAGGGAGCACACTCCAGATTTTTTCACTAAACGGTTTCTGATTTGTTTTCACCTTCTTTGTATAGATTGCAATTTTGTAATAAAGCTAGAATAATTTGACAGGATTTATCTTGGTTTAATTTTTTAATTACAGAAAATCTGAGATTTTTGGCAGAAGTGTGTAGACTTTTTATATCTACTGTAAATGCGCATTTGTTTGGATATTCCTGGGTATTTGAATCAAAGACTGGCCAATCCCTCTTACTCATTGATGACAAGTCCAGCCCAGTAACAGCTCATTCATTGTCTAACATTTTACTGTCATTACATGAAACACAAAGTTATTAAAGTTATTGTTTGCATAACTGAGTAGCAATAAAGCTGTCTGCAAGGAAAGCAAGTGCTCACAGTACAGCACTCTACAGCTATGCTTGCTTTGTGTGCTTCAGCACTGAGAGACAATTGTACATGCCCATATCTAAACTGTGTTTGCCTAGTGGACATAAGGATAATACAGAGAGAGGCATTGCTATCAGTGTCCTTGTCCAATAACATTTACTGAGAACTATGAAAAACTCAGAACTAAATGGAGAGAGTTTACCTGACAATTATTGTTGCATGCAAAAGTGACCCATGGAAAAACTGAAATTTCTGGCTTAAATGGAAATGATGAGTAATAGGTTGAAGACTAGGGGGCTTTGCTTGCCAACCCCCCTGCCTGCGCCATGCACCAGCAACTTCGCATCTCTGCTGCTCGCAAACAACAAAACTTTTAATTCTTGTGGATAGGCCTTTTCATTGGGAAGAAACGCTACTCTTCCCTGATGGCAACACAATTTAGACAATCTACAAGTCTCTGACTTAAAGTTTAAAGCCAAACAATATCTACATATTTCTGTCATATAACCTATGTCCATATATTCAATTTCTTTTCGCTTTTACCTTTTTGTCAATATTGCATTGAATTTTGATTCCGTGTTTGGAATTACATTGTGACAACGCAACCAATAATTTACCCATGAGTGAATATCGTTTCTTTCTCTCTACACGAACTGTGTCTGACAATAGCATTCACGCAAATGAGAAATGATTGAACCATGTGCGTGATTGTAAATGTTTTAGATGCAGATCACAGAGCACAGCAGCAGCAGCAAGCCAGCAGCTGATCAAACAAAGCGTAGGTATTTGTTTCCCATTGTATCACTATTTAAGAGGGGGTTTTGGAGGAGCGACCGTGTCTCCTTGGGGTATGTTCAGCCCCTTCTTCACAATGCGAGCGGCAGTGACGTGAAGTTACTGGCGTGTAGTGCAGGCTTGGGGGGGGTTGGCGAGCGAAGCGAGCAGGAGGTGAACCCCCTAGTATATTATAATCTATTGCTAATGGGAAGTGGTAGTGTAGATTCTCTCTTTTTTCTCTGAATTTATGTAGAGTATCAAATGTACATCAGCAAAAAACATCTCTGACCACACAAAGCAGGCCTTCTTAGATAAATCCTGATTAGTATAATTGCAATATACTTAATTCTTTGAGCATATATTTTTTTTTCATTTTACTTATTGTGAGCTTCATTACAAAGTGTGTCAGGTTATGTCATCTTGTGCTGTTTTGATTTTTAAATCGCAGCCCTCAATTTTTTGAACAGTTTAGGGAATGGTTGGGTTATGTTTTGATTTTTAATAGTGAGCAGGCACATAATTGGAATAAAGTGTTGCCTCTTGTGAAATTTCCAAAATTTTTTTTTTTTTTTGCAATTGGCTTTAGTTTTATGAATGTTTAAAAATGTGGGGTAAGAGGAGAAAGCTTAGAAACAAACAAAATTCAATAGAGTCCTAAAAAGATGACCTGGTTGGAATGCATTGTATTGTAGGACTGCATTAGAGTTGTGCCCTATGTGTCGTGTTTATGATTGATTGGACACAAGAGAGTCCATCGTGTGGTGGGTTCTGAAAAAGGGGAAAAATGACAATCTAACGGACTGCAAAGAACACTGGTTTGGACTAACTAGCAAATTTGGGGATGTTTTTTTCTACTTGTGTGTATATGTATGCTTCTAGTCAGATTGTGATAAGTGGTAATGACCTATCAAATTTAAATTTATAATGCACATTACTGGGAGGTCAAATAACTGCAAAGAACCTTAAATAACAAATGCAGTAATTCTTAAAAAAAAAAAAAATAAATAATTGAACCACACAGCATGCTCCTGACATACACAAGTAGCAAGGTATTCAAAAGGACATGTCGTGCATTTCTTTGTTCTTGGGTGCGCATTTGCTTCCCATGTCGCCTAGCATCGACCATACTGAAGTGCTTCATACTAGAATGTTCTTTTGTGCATTGTGTTACCCCCTCCCAACCCTATTTTTGTTTTATATATTTGGACACAACATGATGATAATAAAATGCAGCTGTACTGGACAAATGAGAGTAAGATATGTGTCATAAACAATCCGAAAGGCACCCCACCCATCAGAGATCAGTGTATACTATAAATAGTGTCCCATCTAAAACAAATATGTGTATAGTGTACAACCACCAATGGAGTAAAGTTAAGCACAAGACTGGGATACATTCTTTATTATAAATGAGTTCTTGTCAAGGACTTAAGAAATTTTAAATAGATCCTTGTAAGGAGATTTTTTTTTTCTTTTTTCCCCTATTAGAACATAGTTTGCCCACTGAGTTATAGAAGGTGAATTTGGATGTTTGCAGTTCAGCAAAATAAATCTGCACAAGTAGTATGATATCGGATATTATAATAGTTTTTTTCATATCATGCTTTTAAGCCATTTTTTATTATACCAGATACTACTGTTAAGGTATTAGAAGTAATTTTTAAATCCATGACTTTCAGAGAGAGAGATATTTTGCCCAAAATGGTTTGTCTAATGGCAATGGATAAGAGCCTCTCTGTCTCTTCCTTTAAATGTGTTGCCACATCAGATTCATGTTTTTAATAAATGGTGAATCTCAAGGTTGCTGGTAACATAATTTTGCTGGGTCTGTGGAAGATTGTTTGTCAGTTGCCAGGGCAGAGCAACAGCAGGCTCACAGCAGTGCAGTAAAGCGCCACAGAAGGAAATCTTAAAAGATCGGGGTTGCATTATAAGTCCCTGTCTTGTACCCCAAAACATGAGGCTTGGTCTCAATACTTTAGCAAAACTAGCTTTATTCTGCTTGAAACAGGAACAGCACGGTTATTGTAGCGGGATCTGCCACTCTCCTATACACAGACATAGCAGTCAGGCAGGGTAGTGGCCATGTAATCCTGTTCCCTGCATTTACAATATTCCTTGCATCACCCATCGAGATCTTTTCTGTTTGCTTCAGTGAAGAGCTGCATCAGAGTTGTGAGCCTACTGTTGCTCTGGCAATGGATAAACAGTCTTCCACAGACACATTGATCGCTCTTCGGGACACTCTTCTGTGTGTTGTCCGGTTGAGGGAGGTCCCAAGAGAGTTTAGAAACCTCACATTTTCTTGAATGAGTGGCGCATTAATTTGAATGTTTTTTGAATGTGCATCACTGAACCACATAAGTGCTTTTTCGAAATCATCAAATGCAGCAGTCAGTTTGCATACGTTTGCATCCTGAGATTTTTCTTTTTTTCTTTTTTTCTTTGCCCAATCTTTCAAGAAAGTTGACAGTGTCGATGGCAAAATTCAAAATTCACTGGCAGTGTCTTTTTTTTTTTTTTTGCCGCAATCAAGAGCTGCAAAAATGTAAAGGGTTTTTTTTTTTTGGTAATATGAACTTATATTTTTTTTTTTTGTGTTTGCCATTTCTATAGTTGGCGGCACGGTGGCGTAGTGGTAGCGCTGCTGCCTCGCAGTTAGGAGACCCGGGTTCGCTTCCCGGGTCCTCCCTGCGTGGAGTTTGCATGTTCTCCCCGTGTCTGCGTGGGTTTCCTCCCACAATCCAAAGACATGCAGGTTAGGTGGACTGGCGATTCTAAATTGGCCCTAGTGTGTGCTTGGTGTGTGGGTGTGTTTGTGTGTGTCCTGCGGTGGGTTGGCACCCTGCCCTGGATTGGTTCCTGCCTTGTGCCCTGTGTTGGCTGGGATTGGCTCCAGCAGACCCCCGTGACCCTGTATTCGGATTCAGCGGGTTAGACAATGGATGGATGGATGGATTTCTATAGTTGGTTAACATTGAGTTAAATTCCAATGGATATTTTTCAAATGTTGACGAGCAATAAGCAAAAGGTATCATTGAAAACCACTGAAAACAAAAACAGCAAAAAAAAAAAAAAAAACGGTAAAAGGAAAGTTTGAAGAAAGGAAAAAAAATTAGTGTTTCTGTTTGGGAATCGTTGTGCACAACTGAGCCGCGACCACAGAACTAACTGCTCTGTGGATGATTCATTCAGGCATTTCAAGGTCACTTTGTTGTAATGAAAGTATCTGCTGAATGTACTTTGTAGTAATGAGATTTCTATAGACTCGTGTCATATGGGGAAACTGTCAGGACCATAAAATACTTCATTGTAATGAAAATTTCGTTGTAAAGATATTCATTGTAACAGAATTTTAACTGTAGTTTTTTGTCATACTGACTGAAATAAAAAAAAACATATTCAAAAGAATGAATACCAGCTTTATTTACAAATATTGCCTTGCAACATGAAACTATTGAAGAGAAAGTGACCAGCTCAGAAAATTAATTACAAATGAAAAACAAGAATGATAGGGTTGGAAACGGCCTCAGTCCCCTGATATACGTAGTAGAGCCACCCTTTGCTGTAATTACAGCCCTCAGTCTTTTTGAATATGTTTCTTCTCGCTTTGCACACCTAAACTGCTGAATGTTTGCCCATTGTTCATTGCAGAATTGTTGAGTACAGACAAATTCCATGGGGAGTGGAATGGACTGCTCTCCAAGTCCACCCACAGATTTTCTATTGGATTTATGTCAGAGCTGTGACTTGGCCACTCAAGGACATTCACATTCCTATCCTTAAGCCACCGAGTTGTTCTTTTAGGCGGTCTGTTTAGGATTGTTGTCATGTTGAAAGATGAATACACATATTTAGCTGTCTAGCAGAAGAATGCAGGTTTCCTCAAGAATTTGTGTGAACTTGGCAGCATCCATTTTCTCTACAATCCTGCCCAATTGCCCAGCCCCAGCTGAAGAGAAACCCCCCCATGATCTGCTTCCACCGTCATGCTTCAAAGTGAGTATGTGTGTTTTGGATGATGTGCTGTGTTTTCTTCTTGCAAGTTTTTGTCTAATGTGAGCATAGCACCTTTTTCCACCTGGCACCCAGGTGTTTTTGCATAAAGCAAACAAGACCAAATGTGGCACTCCTTCAGAAAAGGTTTCAATGTTGCCACCCTGCCATACAGGCCAGCTTTGTGTAAAGCTTGGTTGATCTGTGACAACAATCATTAAGCCCCAGCAATGACGCCTTGTAAATCCTTCAAAGCTATATCTTGATAGACTCTCTGATCAGTGAGTGCCCTGCTAGCTCCGTCATCCAGTTTGGATGGACAGCCTGATCTGGGCAGTGTTTTCACAGTACCATACACCTTCCACTTTTTGTGCTACAAATTGTTGCTATTCCATCTTGTGTACCAAATCAGTATGTGTTGGAAGATGCTCACGTTTGTATTGTTGGCAGAAATTTCAAACTATGACAATTCACAAGGCTTTTTTTTTTTTATTCAAAGTAGTTGTTTACCATGCCCTGTCACCTAAAGGCAGAATCTGTAATTAGTAATGTAATTTTTTTTTTTCATTCTTTTATATGTTGTATTTAAAGGAGTACACAAGTCTGTACCCTCATCTGTGCTGAGACATTAAAAGAATCATATGAACACATTTGTTTATTGTAGTAATAATTTTGTTGAAACTTCTTTTCTTTGTTTCACTCATTAATATTTCTGATAATCATAACCTACATTCACTTAATTTAAAATTTCTTAGATTTTTTTATTTTAGTAATACACTACACATTTCAACAGAACCCTCAGTTGGATCTAAAACAAACATCATATAAGTCATAATTTGGTGTAAACCTCATGATATGAAGACTTTTAAAGCTAGTAAAGCAGTTCCCTTTCATTTTTTTGTAAACATTCATTGCTATACTTTTCAGTACAAAGTGAAATACTTTTTCAACTAAATAGCAGATTTTTATTTATGTTCATGTATCTGTAATTTTGTGCAGATTAAAAGTAAAAAGACATGCCAAAGGTCATTTTTGCAAAGCTGATGTTAGTCTCTGTGATCTATATTATCAAGATACCAAACAAGCTTTTTGCCATTTTTCCCTCAATGTTCACAATAATCTCTGATTCCCATTTAGCCTTTGAGTATTCCATTATCCATTCCTTTAAACTATTGATATAGTGGAGAGAAGCTGCTGATCAGGAATATCATTGTGATGTAAAGTAACTTCAAGCTGATGCCAGTAGCATTCCACTATTGTGTTAATAACAAACCTTATCTAAGTGTACCAAGAAACTTGCTATTAGTAGCACCCTTGGATTCCAATCAAGTGATGTGGTGGTAAATTCAATGGGATGTCCATGTTGAACACACTTCTCACCTCGGAGTGAGACAGGAAACTTGGGCACACTGAAATCCTAAAATGTCATTTTCCATGACCTTATCTTGTAACACTAGGCACTATTTAAATTTGCTACGCAGTCCCAAATGGTTTTAATTAATTTGACCTTCAGTCTCTTTTGTATTTGCATAAGAAAAATACATTAAATAATTGTACTTTTAAGACCGTTTTATGTTAAAGTAAATGCAATCAATTTATTGCGTATTTTGCCTTCAACAATTAAGGGTCTGGCTTGATAGTTAAAAGTTCAGATTGAAAAAAATTACTAATTTTGTTTCACGTTTCTATAATCTTAATACTAATTATCAAAGGTTATCACAATGCAGTAAATTGCTGTCAAATGGGTTTAACGAAATTAGCAAATTTGCACTGATTCTACCTAGAATATCAGGTTAACTGAATGTATGTTTTTGACTCTTGTACTGCTTTTTCACATTTGATATTTTAAGGTGACTGGAATTTTCTTGACGCTAGAGAGGCTGAAACATATTACAATCATTTGAAATTAAAAATGGCACACTTCCTCAGCAAAGTGTGCGTAGTAGGATAAGTGTAACCTTCCTCCAGTTGAACATCGGTGAAATGGAATAATTGCTTGTAGGTTCTCCATTCTCTGATTTATATCAAAATAACTTGGATCTTTCTTATGAGTCTTTATCCAGCTGGATGAGTGAATCATTGTCTTCTGCAAGTTTAAGTCAGCTTTGACAATGGTCTGAGTTTTGAATCAAGCTTTCCTGACTATTTCAAAACTTCTTTCCCTTGGCATCGATCGATTGATCGATCGAATCTTTTATTCTAGTAGCCTTGGACAAAGGCTTTGGCCAAATAAGTAAATGTAAATACATACTAAAATTTCAGTCTAGGTTGCAGCTTGCCTTTAAGTACAATACTAGCAGGTAGGTTTTTTGTTCCACATTTCAAGAAAATGGGTTAGTAGTTTTATGGGTGGCATTGCCATGTGGGCAGAGTACAGTCAAATTCATAACTTTATGTCCAAGAAGCATTCAACATGACCCTGCTCTCTGGTTCCATGATAAACAAGAATGTCTTAAATTTCCTTAAATTTAATTCTGTACATTTAGAGATGAGTCACTATATTCAGAAATTGATTCCACATACTGAAATGCTGACCCCATACACCTTGACTTTACTTCACATATTCAGGTACTGACTCCACATACTCAAATTCAATGCATATACCTGTTTGAGACCCCATAGTATATTTGGCATGCATGTTAGTTGATAAAGTTACAAGAATCTACTGCCACATGTAAGTTAGGAAAATGTTGCAATGGTGTGTTTCATAGATAATGGACTTAATTGTTTTAAAATGAGGATCTTGAAGCTGATACATTTTCAAAAGATCTTGGTTTCATATCCTACTTGTACCTATAAAAACAAGAAGGGTGGTAAATATAAAGTCAATGTATAGCATTTTCAGTAAATTCAAGACAATTTTAACAGCCTACTTAATGAAAAAATGTAAAACTTATGACCGTTATATGTGAAACAAGCTAGGGAACTGTATGCAGTAAAATAGAAACCATGTAATTTGTTCATTTTTAATCACTGCCTTTTCAATCACAGGATGGTTAGGATCCACTTATGCCTGTCAAATTTGGATTGGTGATCAGGAAAGAACCATCCTAACATGCCCCTTTAGTGTTTCCAATTAACATTAGTTTCTTCAGGATACAGGAGGAAACCTGGTTGCCAGGGGAAAACTCAATACATACTGTACATGGGAAGACGGTTACCTAAACCCTAACGATGACCAGCTCACACATCAGAATGAAGTTCTTACATCTGTGAGTTAATACAAGTAGTCACAGCACCATAGTGCTGTTACACCATGCAAAATGTACTTTTAATGGGTATAATTGCCCCTGCCTTCTTTCCCACACCCAGGATGATTCCAAGATGATCAAGGGAGGGATTATGACAAATTGCGAGAACACAAAATATTGAAGTCCTGCTGGAACATTTTTAATGTACTTAAATGGCTTAGAGTGATGATAGTAGGGTATCTACCACTGCCCACTGTGGAGTAAAGTATAGGTGTGGTCACTAAATAAATTCTCTAGGGGAAACAGTTTGGCCACTAAACAACATTTTGCTGGCTAATCCCACTGTGGAGAACAACTTTTTATATCTGGGCCAAGTCCCAAAAATCCTCCTAGGGGCACTTCTCTAATAATGTGCAGGTTCTGCCAAATGAAACCTTGGCTAAGGTCTTCTCCTGTACACATATTCAGCTTTATATATTAGCAAATGTAAATCTCTTAAACTAAAGACAGCTGGTAGTAGAAAAATTCTGTAGGATTGACAATGCCAGATTGTTTTCTCTTTCGTGCCTATTGCTAATAGGACAGGCTCCAACACCCCAAAACCAGCATATTGTGCTAAAAACTAGTTTCAGACATGAACAATTCGAATGATGAGCTTAAAGACTTGCCATACACATTTAATGAGAAAAGTGTCATTTTGCTTGATTTCTCATTGCATCCATAATGGCTAATACAGTACAACACCCTAGTACTGTACTACTGACATGCACTTTTAAGTAATTTAGCAAGTTGAATGTATTAATCTGGATTGTTCATGAGCAATTAAGACATTTTCCTAATTTGATTTCTGCTTCCCTAACTTCCCTTTTCAAAGCTAGACTCTACTGATCTCCTGTTACTAGAAGAATTGCCCTGTATCAACTCTTGACGATGTTGAACCATTTGAATGCTCAAATTATCTTTGATGTTTTCCAGTTGGTTGAAAATTCTCCCTTTATATGTGATGGCTTTGTAGATTTTAGCGTTCATGATGCATATAGTGGATCTAGTGGATGCATATAAGTTGCAGCTTTGAGCTAAAATCATTTTAAATCTCTCTATTGTATAAAAAACTCCTGGGACGAGATGAGACTTTTTCAGAGAGATATTTTCATGTCCCGCAAGACAATACTTTATGCCAAGAGATTTAACCACGCCCAGGGCCGGAAATAAAAGACAAAGAGTAGATGACAAAGTAAAAGAGGTTCAAAAATTTGGTGCAAAACACATGCAGAGCAGGTTTGAGATAATGAAAGTACTATGATTTTCTTGAGACTTTCGAATTTTAGTAAAGATCGCAAAAAAAACGGAAATTATTACTCGGTGAAATAACGGAACAGCGAAAAGAGATTGAATGTATTGTTCGGATTTAAACTTTAAGTCAGAGACTTGTAGATCGTCTGATTCATGTTGCCATCAGGGAAAAGTAGTGTTTCTTCCCAATGAAGAGGCCTATCTGCTAGAATTAAAAGATTTATTGTTTGGTGAAAGTGAAATCTAAATACGCGAGCGGCAGAGATGCAAAGTGGCTGACGCGTAGCGAACGCTGGGGGGTTGGCGAGCAAAGCAAGCAGGGGGTGAAGCCCCCTAGTTAATTTTAAATTTTATGGAGGTCATGCTGCTCCTGGCAGTCTTCAGTGCTACAGAAATTTTTTGTAACTTTTTCCAGACCTGTGCCTCCATATGATCCTTTCTGTAAGACCTTTAGGCAATTGCTTCATGGCTTGGTGTTTGCTCTTATACACGTTGTCATCTGTAGGACTTCATGTAGACAGGTGTATGCCTTTCCTAATCCTTTCTAGTCAGCTGAATTGATAACGTATGAACTCTAAACAAGGAGTAGAAACATCTCAACGTTGATGAATAAAACTGAGCGCAATTGAACCAATTTTTTGGCATCATTGCTAAGAGGCTGAATACTGAATAAATTGGCAAAAAATTCTCCCGTCCTGCTTTTGCTATTTCATTCTTTGTTGCTGAGCATTTCTTGATGTTTTGAAACATTAAAAAAAAATTAAGCCTAAGGCTGCAGCATAACAAAATATGAACAACGTTAAGAAGGTTGGAATAGTTTCTGAATCCATTGTAGTCCCGAGTGTGTTCTGTTTTGTTTTAGTAATTTTAGTTCTTGCATTTTATTACGTTCTTAACGTTTTATTACGTTAAGTCTTACATTTTTGACTTTTTACATATGCTTCTATAATATTCCATTGATATTTTCTTGTTTTATTGGAGTACATTATACATGTTGAAGTTAATCCTATATTTTGAAATTGCTCAAGTAATGCATTCATCTATTTAGGCCTTCCTTGCTCACATTTTATATCTTTTCTATAGTGTCTTGTGATAGTGCTGAATGTGACACATGGGATTGTCAACTGTATCAAAATATTGAAAAGTATCAATTAAATAATTTTTAAAATGTTTCAGTACTCATTTTTCATGGTATAAATTCTACAGCCTACGTTAAAATGGCACTTTTGGTTTGACAGTTGAGCCTCGTAGGCTATAAGTGTGCATGACTAGGGTTGCAGCCCCATTTCTAATAGTTTTTATTTCTAAATTTCAGAAGCATTGACCAATATTTAGCCTGTAAAGTATTGCATTTGAAGTAGGGATGCGACATTTGTTGTTTTTCTACAGGTTATTTATTTTTTTTTTTTTGGTAGTCCGATAAACTTCAATGCATTTAGATTTTGCACTACAATTATTTTTACTTGCGGGCCAGTTTTATTCTGCTGTGTTCATTCAGGGGCAACACTCTTTAGCCCTAGGGCTCTGTTACTCTCTGTGTTTAAATCCTTGCTGTGTACCGTCATAGCATGTTAGTTTCTTTTATTGAGTTCAATTTTTAAAACTATATTTCGTCACATTTACTAGATAATGTATGGTGATATAACTTTTCAGTAATCAATTACATAAATGTTGGCATTACTCCTCTTTGTGCTGGTATTTTTGGTGCATTGCACCAGAATTTGAATTGTGGGATGGTGACTAAAGAGAAAATTGATTGGGTTTGGCTGGCTGTGGGCACTCCACAGATGGGGTCTGCATGAATGCTGTAGTGTGGTGCATTTTCCTGTTGAGTTGTATCACGAAAGTGCTGCTTAGCACGACATGATTGTGATTAGACTTTTTTTTTTTTTCTTTGATGCCGGCCCTGTTTTGTTCCAATTTCCTCATATTGCGGCAGAAATTAGTTCAAAATTCAAATCTGCCTGTACAATAATATGACTGCAGGTGGATGGGAAGTGTAGGTTTTGGGATGGGCCGTAATGTACATTAAGGTTAACACCTAGGCTTTTTATTACAACTGTAGTAAATTATTCCTATACTTCAATTACCTCAATTTTCTATTATCCGTTTTCATCAATGTCAAGATTTTAAGGTATATTTAAATACATTTTTAATTCAGTTCCATGTATACTATATTGGGTATCGAAAATGGTATCAAAATTTAAAATGTTGCTATTGTTATAACCATAGTGACACACATGATATGTTTATGATCCAATTGCAGTGCCTTTGTTTTAGTGTGTCATTGGCTTTCATCATCATGATTTTTCATGAACTGGAATATACTTGTTTCCATTGCCATTACAGATAATTTTATATACCTTGAATTTCTTGTATCTGTTTTATTAGAATGATTCGGATTTTGATTTAAATAAAGGATTGCTGACAGTAGACGTGAGGGCCTTGGGTGAGATGGATTAGTGGCTTTGAGAATGTTGTGATACATTCATTATGTAAACATGTAGAGCTTTGTGCACTTTAGGATTATGTGCCACAAGCATACAAATCACACTCTGGCATTCAAATCTACAGCATGACATAACTGACCGGTTTTGAATGCTGTTACTCAGTAGGCCTTGAAGTCACTGGCCAAGCCCTAAGTGAAAAAACATCATGTATTATTAATCAAAATGCAACAGTCTGAGTGCATGCCCCAAATAAACATTGATTAATTGATTTGATAAGCATTTGCCTTTAAGGGAGCATTGCTGTCCTAATGAATAGCCAAACTGTTACAACCATGTTATCTGTTTCAAGATAAGAACTTTACTAGATTGGCCATCTTCAATTTTTGGTTATTTTATATTTTAAAAATGTATTTTATCATTGTTTACTGTTCATAGTATTGAGTTCAGTATTAGTATTATTGTATATTTTTGAACATTTGTGTTTCGTTATCTCCCTTGTTTTTTTGAATGCTTATTTTTATCAATACTGGGCAGAGTAAAGGCTCAGTTACATAAAGGACTTTGTTTGTGTATGACTTGATTTGTATGAATGATTTCAGTCTTAACAAAATTAACCTTACCATTATGGATTCTGGAAGCACATTTGTAGTGTTGTGATATATGCTTATCTCTTTTGCATCTAGTAGTAGTTGTCCAGATTGCAGGCTTTTTTTTTTTTATCCAACTCATGCAAATGCTTTTTTTAAAAATCTGAACAAATTTACTCCCCTCCAAGCATGTCCCTGAGGACATGCCTGTGACTGTGCTAGTTGAGCTATGAACTGCTTAATATACTTTCCATCAGTACCCTTGAGATTTGTGCTGGCTAGATGATTTTCATTTGCATTGTTTTTTTTTTTGCTCTATCTTACACAAATTAAAGACTGCACGTATTTCAGTTGGATTTTTTTTTTATGTTTTTGAGGAAACATATCTTGCTGTGCCTTCCAGATCTTTGCTGGCGAGTCCTGGGTTTTGCTCTTTGTGGCAACCCCTAACGGGAGCAGCCGAAAGAAGAAGAAGATAGTCTCCAATAACTATAAATGAGAAAATCGGGAGTTCTGCATTTTTATTTTATTTATATTTTTAAGCAGTTCAGCAAAAAATTACTTTCACCTTATGAAAATTCTCTTTTAACCCATGTAAACATATTAGAAACCTCACCAGACATCAGTTTAATGTGATGCATAATATAGGCTCTGCCTTCCCCAAAAAGAAACCTCACGTAAAATAAGCAGAGTATGGTATGATATTGGCTGAAACCTTTTTATTTTTAGTAAAATGTTTCTTTACCTTTTGCATGCGTGCACTACCAGTGAAAGCTTTCAAAACACCTCCATTTTTCCAGTTTTTATGGAAATTTATGCAGTTTAATTCCTTAATACTTCATGAAATCAAGGGCATAGAACAAATAAACAATGCCAAATGTAATGATTCTTTGACTTTTTTATGTCTGCAGAATTTTATTCAAAGTTTTGGTTCATCAAAGTAGCCATCTTTTGCTGATATAACAGCCAAGCTATGTATGTATGTGCATAATAGATAGATAGATCTCTATCTGTCTGTCTAATCTGTTTTTGCTAACCTAAACTTTTAAATTGGGGCGGCACGGTGGCACAGTGGTAGCGCTGCTGCCTCGCAGTTAGGAGACCTGGGTTCGCTTCCCGGGTCCTCCCTGCGTGGAGTTTGCATGTTCTCCCCGTGTCTGCGTGGGTTTCCTCCCACAGTCCAAAGACATGCAGGTTAGGTGGATTGGCGATTCTAAATTGGCCCAAGTGTGTGCTTGGTGTGTGGGTGTGTTTGTGTGTGTCCTGCGGTGGGTTGGCACCCTGCCCAGGATTGGTTCCTGCCTTCTGTTCTGTGTTGGCTGGGATTGGCTCCGGCTGGCCCCCGTGACCCTGTATTCGGATTCAGCGGGCTAGAAAATGGATGGATGGAACTTTTAAATTTAATCCCCCTACAGTTTTTCTCCATTTTAGGTCCTTCATTGCATTTCAACTGATTAAATTTGAAGGAAAAACTGGACAAGCTAAGTTTTAAAACTTTTGACCAGCCGTGTATGTTGTTTACCCAGTACTTGTGGTATGTGCTGAATGATCACCAGCACCAAAACAGATAATAATGGGGTACTGGGGATGACTAGTGGGTGACGGCATTCAGTTGGAGTTTACATTCATCTGTAGAAGGGCTTGTCTGCATCTTAGAGGACGGTTTAGACACACATGGAGTCTGAATGAAACTTGTTCAAGACCACTTCACTAGTGTAAGCTGCAAAGACTTGTTTCCAAAAGGTGTTTTGTGTCTGTTTATGGGGCAACTTAAAGACTTGTTGGTGAATCCTGAGAGAAGGCTTCAAGTTAAAGAGAGAATTATTTTATTTCATTTATTTTATGCTGTGCTAGCAAAAGGTTTGAGAAGGTAGCAGTGGTACAAACAAGGGCAACATTTGTGATAATACTGAGAGGTAGAAGAAGCATTTTCAAGAACTCCTAAACCCTGTGTGTATGTCTGTCTTAGAGGTGGTAGTGCCTCCCGAATTTAATTTAATTAGCTGACTCAATTCATTCCTTTAAAAACACAACTTAAAATGTACCTGTTCAGGAAGGCTTTTAACTGAACTTGACATTCTGTCCCTTCTTTCAGTTTACCTCTCTGTCCAGATGCTCTGAATAATTTGTGTATGTGTTATCACAAATGATGTTACTTGTTCAGGCTTTTCTTTTAGTATTGAATTTAGCATCTTACTCTTGTTTATTGTCTTTTATTCTATTTAATGCTTTGTATCTCCTGTATTTATCTCTTTAGTTTTCTATGCAGAAATATCTGTACCCAATGTTGCATGTACCCTGCTCTCCTTGAGCATGGGAAAGCTGCTCTATAAATAGTTTTGTTATAATTATTAATGGAGATTATTATTGATTATAGTCCCTATTAAAATTAAACTTTTTCTGATGGTCAAGTGATTGAAAGCAGAAACCACCTCTGGATAAAGGACACCAGTATGTTGCAGGGCACTTGTAATTGTGCAAGGATGTTAATTCGCATAATACCAGTTTAGGGTGGCCAACCAAAAAAAATCTTCTAACTACTATTGACTGGGGGGAAATTATGCCTGTTTTAGCCAGAAGTGTTGCCATCTGCATTCTGAGAAGCAAACCAGTTTGCAAGTGCTATAACAAATGTGTGCTTACCACTGTCAGTTTATCTATAGGTGAGAAGAAGGGGATGGGGTGATGTGTGTCTCAGCCTCCTGTGGATTGGCATTGTGTTGATAACTGTAGACCAATACAGTAATCCCTCGCTATATCGTTGTTCGACTTTCGCAGCTTCACTCTATCACGGATTTTATATGTAAGCATATCTAAATCTATAAAGCTGATTTTTCGCTGCTTTGCGGGTTTCTGTGGACAATGGGTCTTTTTACTTCCTGTACATGCTTCCTCAGTTGGTTTGCCCAGTTGATTTCATACAAAGGACACTATTGGCGGATGGCTGAGAAGCTATCCAATCGGAGCACGCAGTTAAGTTCCTGTGTGCTGATTGGCTCAGCGACAGAGCCCAGAATTCGATTCTGCTGTGTTAACCAGTCTCGTCTCGCTCATTCAGCATCAATGTGTTTCGCTGCGTAAAGAGTTAACTTTTGTGCTCTTTTGTGTTTATCTTTGTGCATAGTCAAGCCCTTCGTTATGTCTCCAAAACAATCTGCTCCTGCTACTGCTTCAAGGGCCGTGCCCAAGCGCCGACGGAAGATGTTAACGATTACCGAAAAGGTAAAAGTTTTGGATATGTTGAAGGAAGGGAAGCTACACTGCTACAGAAAGCCATTACGGTATCAATGAGTCCATGATTCTTTTTATTTAAAAAGGAGGAAAAGAATATAAGATCTACAGCCGCAGTGTCCTTTAACCAGGGCGCAAAACGAGTTGTAAGTGGATATAATAATTGGTAGTCCGGCTGGAATCTGCTTTAAGGATTTGTATTGAAGGGTGCCGGAAGAAGAACAACGGCGGTGCTACACAGTCACCTGAAGAGGCTCCTTTAGAAGAGCTGTAACGCTCTCCTTTGTTGTGCAGTAAAATTAAACTCATTGTTATCGGACAAGTCATCGTGGCATTGTTGGTGAGTAACCATAATTTTCTACGTACAGTACTTAGTACAACATGTACGTATGTTTAGTGTCACTGCACACACATTTTGCTGTATACAATTTTTCTTGCATTGTACGTATTTATTGCTGGTGGCCTGTCTGTCGTAATGCCTGTAACATATGTGATATCGGAGACACTCAATATCTTTAATATTTAGGTTTTACTATATATAAACAGTGTGTTTACATACATAATTTCAACGAATCTTGCCTAATATCTAAGAGAATACAAAGGGTTTATGCTGTATAACTATGCGGGAAATGTTTATAAGAGTGTGGTAGAGTTTGAGGGCTTAAAATATATAAAAATAGCCATATGAACATATGGTTTTTACTTTGCGGATTTTCACCTTTCGCGGTGGCTTCTGGAACGCAACCCCCGCAATCGAGGAGGGATTACTGTACTGTGGGTGTGAAGTTCTTTACCCCACATCAGAAAATGAAGTCTTGTGTCTGAGGGCATCAGTAGAGCTGCAGACTTCTCATCCTGAGATCATATGAGAACGCTGATGGATAATAATATAAAGTGTTAATATTGTAATCGGGGTGGGGGTTATTTCCAGACCTTTTTGAGCAAGTTCTTTTAAGGTTATGACAAGAAGGTGTAAAGAAGCAGCTGTAACTGACAGCAGTCTGTATTTCTGTTGATGTCTGAGCCTTGGGGCTTTGACACTTTTGTAAGAAAAATAAGTAACATGATTAAAATTATGAGAAAGCTGAGGTAACTGCAGTTAATTGCTTCTCGCTCCAAGAAATGGAACAGATGGATATTTTATATTATTAATTCCAGAACTTAAATGCTAAGCGTAAATATCAGATTGGGAAATCGGATCTTTCAAAGGTACAATTGGTCACTCTGAGCCAATTTAGAGTTACCAAGTGCCCACATTTGGAATGCAAAAGAAATCCCATTAACACAGAGCCTGGTATGTGATCGGAACCCAAGCAAGAGCTCTGTCTCGACCCCTTTGTTGCTTTATTCCAGAGGGCAATGCTTTCCTAAAGAGCCTTACTTCCTTTCTGGTTAGGAATTAAAAATAAAAAGGCATTTTAATGTTATGTCTGGCAGCTGTTTGAAATTCTTTGGATTACTTACAACAACAGTATTAGAGAAAAGGCTTACCTGACACTAAGTCAGTTAACCCTGAACTTGCAATTAAATGACTTAGATTCGTATATAACAACTTTCAAAATGCAGACCGAATTACTAGAATTATCAATGTAGTTGTAAAATGTAAAAAGCATTTTTCTACATCTTTCTACTGTAAAATGTGCAGAACACTAAAAGTACAAAGTCAGAAGTATAGAAAGTATAATAGTGATACTAATAATAATATAAAAAGCACGCTGCACTTGTGCGAGTGATGAGAGTGAATTCCCAGAACCACTTTCGTTTTCACTGTCCGTTTCAGTTTCACTGCCTGAAGACAGATTCACGTCATCTCTGCTGATGAGAGGCATTTCTTATGAGATACCATTATGAGGCTGGAAGAAGAAGACTACACTGTTGCCCAGGTAATGCTCGGGCCTGACGCTAACACGAGAAATGCCTATACCATTGCCCCACTAATGCGGTTGGCATTTTTACATTTCTTATGCAAGACACATCTATACCAATGCCCCAGTGACACTCAGGACTAATGCTTTTAGCACTGTTCTACTACCCAAGTAGGTCTAATGCTGAGTTTAAAAATGCAGTTAACTCGTGGTTTTCAGAGTGTGGTCCATTGACCACTGATGATTCTGGGAGTATGTGTCAGGTGGTCTGTGATCTGACGTAAGTTCTTTTTTGTTTCTACACTACACCTTCCTTCTTGTATGATTGCAGTGATTGCGTCTTCCTTTTCTCTTTTAATGTTTCTTTGGACTTGCTGTCTCTGTCCTCTCGAACTTCTTCACTACATGGAACTCTGTTTAAATCCACCTTAACCTCCAACTCCTGGAAATGGCATTCCCTTAAGTCCATGTGGGCGCTGAAGCAAACTGCATTTGATTTACTAATATTCTAAGTCTGTGTGCAGTAACGCCATCTTCAACGCTTTATTGTGGATCACTGGCTAAAGTTGGTGACCTTCTAGGCAGGCAGTTGAGCACCTTATAAGTAAAAACGAGGAGCAGTACCCGTGCATGGTTTGTGGTTTTTTTTTTTTTGTTTCCTTAGGGTTCCTTCCAGTGGCATAACAGTGGGAATAGTACATAAAAAAATGCCCTTTTCATCGTGAGGAAGTGTATGTACTTTTTTCGATTATAGGTTTATTGGGTTACTGTCACAGTAATCGAGTATAGTAAAATTCTTTCTTGTAAGTGGTAATCAACATACAACATGTTGCCACTCTCTGTCACCGTGATAAGTGACGACGATTATTTTATTTTAAAACTTCCTGTCAGTATATTGTGAAGCAAACCAGCATTCATTTCTACAGACTAGGGAATTTAAGGTTGTTAAACATATTTACAGATCTACTGTATTTTAGGGCCTTATTTCAGTTTCTCAACATGTTCGAATAAGTCAGAGTGTGAATGTTTGTTGTCCATAGGATTTTTCTGCTTATTTCCTTATTGCATTCATGTCATGGTCTCTGCTGTCCACCTGGTTTTTAACATGTGGCTCATGATAAACTCCTATCTGCCTAAAATTAGAATAGTAAATCACATCAAGGATAGATGAGAATAGTGAAGTAGGCAAGCATGAGACCCTCGGTATGAACACGGAATACATTAAAAAGACACTATTTAGTTGAATTGGGGAGCCAAAACTCCACGCAAAACTTTTTAATGGCATGTTTTGTGTCTCCTTCAAAATTTTAATGATGTCAGACAGAGTGTGGTCTAGCGATAAGGATAGTGTGCTAGCCTTCGCATGAAGGGCCTGTCCCAGGATTTGAAGTACCTTTGCAAGTGGTTTAAAGTAAAAATAGAAAGAACAGAGATTGCATGGCTTCTGTAGATACTATGGGGAAGGGTGTGTCTGGTGTTTTGAGTATAATATTTTGTTTTCTTACTGTTTAATGATTAGTTGTTTCTATTATTTTCTGGCCCCTCATTAAAAAAACACACCGAGTGTGCTAAAATCTTCACTTCCTTTCTTGCTTTTTGGACATTTGAACATTGTGTTAAAAGAGTGGAAATTTTGTCTTGGTTCATAACACCATGGTCTTCTGCACATTAAGAGTGGTTCAACCGGACTATAAAATGTTTAGTGAGTGAAGCAAACCCTGGTGGCTTTAATTTAGTGTTGGGCTATTTTGTTTTTGTTCCTGCATTCAGGTTGATAATAGGAAAAGGAAGGTACAGGTTCTATCATGTGTTGTGTTGTGTTCCTTTTGTGGCTCCCTGTCAATAGTTTCATTTAAGTCCAATGAACAGCATTTTATTATATATTATAATATACTAGCTGTGTGTGATTTCTGGACAAAAAACACAACTGGAAGATCTCCCTAGCAATTTTACTATATTTGTAAACTTGCAGAGGTGTCCTCTAAGTGGGCCAGGACAGGTCGTTTCTTGTTCTAGATGAATGTGTGGACGAGTGCAGCTGTGGCACAAATTGAGCAGGACAAGTTGGAACCTGTCTCTGGCAAATGTATGGTACCTCGTCGTGTGAGTGTGCAAAAATTCAGGGAACATTTACTCATCACATTATAACACCAAGTCAGTCTCTCCAGTTACAAATCATAAGCAATTGTGAATCAACTTCATCTGCTTTGGTGCAAATCAAAGTTGCAGCAGGTACTCTGGAGAGGCAACAGCAAGACAACCCCCAGAATGGGAAGCCACAGAAAATTGCCATCCCGTTATCCTTCCTGACTCCGTCTTCTCTAGTTTTGCATTTTCCTAGTGTCCTTGTCATTCCTGGTAGCATGAGGAGGCAGTACCTGCAGCCGATTCAGGTTACACAGGTAGTCTAGCTCCTCCAGGATGGCACATTCATACGTGCCATCGCATGAAGTTTTGCTGTATCTCCTAGCACAGTCTCGAGAGCATGGAAGAGATCCCAGGAGATGGGCTGCTACATGAGTAGAGCGGGACAGTGCTGTAGAACAGCATCAACAAAGCAGCAGGACTGGTATCTGTTCATTTTTGCAAGGAAGAACAGGAGGAGTGCTGCCACAGTCCTACAAAATGACCTCCATGGCTTCTGGTGTACATGTTTCCGACCAAACTGTTGGAAAATTACTCCATAGGGGGTGACATAAAGGCCCCATCATCCTCCACTGGGACCTGTGCTAACAGCTCATCATCGTGCAGCACGACTGGTATTCACCAAAGAATATACCACAATTGGCAGCTTTGTTATTGCGCCCACTCTCTTTACATATGAGATCAGGTTCACACTGAGCACACATGGCAGATGTTAAAGTGTCTGGAAATGCTGCGGTGAATTTTGTGCAGCCTGCAACATCAATAAGAATGACCTGTTTGGCAGTGGGTCAGTGATCATTTGGAGAGGTATATTCCTGGAGGCTCGCACAGATCCCAACATGTCTGGCAATGTACATAGTATGCTGTTAGGTACCGGGATGAAATCAAATCTTACATTGGTTTCAGTGGGCCCCGAGTGCCTCCTGGTACAGGGCAATGTCTGACCTCCTGTAGCCAGAGTATATAGGTAGTTCCTGGATGACTAAGGCATTGATGCCATTGACATTCCCCAGACCAGAATCCAATCGAGAACCTCTGGGATATTGTGCATCTGATGTCGTCATGCAGCACCACAGACTGTCCAGAGCTCACTAATGCCCTGAACTATGTCTGGGAGAAGACCCTCCCTCCCAGGAAATCATCCACCGTCTTATTAAGAGAATGCTGTAAAAACAGTTCAAAAAAGTGTTAGTCCCAAGCGTCACTCTGGCAACTGTATAGACACGTCTCGAGTAAGTGTTAGACCCGAGGATTACTCGGGCTGTAAAAGTGCCAACAGCGTTGGTGCCGAGCATTGCTCAGGAAACGATATAGGTCTGTCTTGCTTAAACTAAAGGCCCGAGTGTTACCCAGGCAGCAGTGCAGACGCATCTTCTCCTAGCCTTATAATGGCATCTCGTACAAAACATGTTTCAACACCCCCGATGTTGCACATTCTCTTGACAGTGATACGAGCAGTGATGACGAAGTCAATCAGTCTTCAGGCAGTAAAATTGAAAAAGACTGTGAAATTGAAAGTGATTCTGATGAATCAGAAAGTGATGCTTGTGTCAATCATATATTTGCTGTGTACTGTTCAAAAGCTGATCAGTCTGGAAAGAAAATCAGCAAGGAATCGCGTTACTATTGTCCCGACTGATGTTGGATTAAGTATTTCACTGTGCTTCAGGATATACCACACAAATGACACATTTTGACAGTATGTACGGTATTCGAGTTATTTGTATTGTATTATTATACTTTCTACTCTTCTGACTTTGTAATTTTAGTGTTTTTGCTTGTTTTTAAAGTGGAAAGATCAGATTTAATAAATATGTAATTTTTCAAGCCAAAAAATGCAATGCTTTTTGCATGTTTTTTCGAGAAAAAAATGTAATGCTAAGGAGGTTAACTGCTACTGCTACTGAATGCCAGGACACCATTGGACCAAGGTGTCCATGTTCAGTAGAGAACGTAATATCCACAGATGGTCCAAGGTATAATGCTAGGAAAGGTGCCACCCACAACCCACAATTGTGACGAAAATAATAATTAACAGTTGTAACACAAGAAGTAATTTTATACTTGCATTAAAGAATCTTGAAACAAACTCATAGTCATCCAATAAAAAAGCAACAATTCATAAAATATAGAATGTGTGTTTTTATTGTTATTCTGTTCAATCCAGAGCACCAAATCCTTAATTTAAAATAAATTTAAACTTCTCTTCTTTTAGTTTCTTGCATTTTGTCTCCTCTTGCACATGTCAGATTTGTGAATAAATTGCAGCATCGTTTGCCTAAATGCAAAATGGCAACTTTGAGGCATGTAACTCCCATAGACATGTGTAGCATTTCTCGGTCTCACGTTTGTTTTTATTTTAAATGCCAAGACTAATGGGACTTCTGTAATACTGGTAAGTATGGACATCCTATAGATAAAAGCTCAACACTACATTAGTTTTATGTTTAGAAATTTATGAATACCTATTTCTTGAAATTTACAATGTAGGCCCTAGAGCAGAGGTATCGATCTCCAGTCCTGGAGGGCCGTAGTGGCTGCAGGTTTTCATTCTAACCATCTTCTTAAGTAGTGGCCAGTTTTGGCTGCTAATTAACTTCTTTTTTCTTTTGCCTTAGTTTTAATGAATTGAGCCCTTAGTTGTTTCTTTGTCCTTAATTAGCAGCCAAACAATAATGAGACACGAAATGAACACGCCACATGACCAGCTCACCTATGTCCATCCTGCCATATCTGAAAATAAAGAAAGGCGAAGGTCTCAGTAAGGTTGATCTCCGAGGTCACCAAAGCTTTTTGACAATGTTAGAAAAAACAGAAAATCAACAATTTTGGAAATGTCTGTTATAGCAGAATGAGAGCAGCAACAAGCTGTGGAGTTAAATAACGGGTTTAATTAACAGCAAGAATTGGCTTCTCATTATGAAACTGGTTGGAGTGTGACGCACCAATTTACCTGGTCATCTGTCGGCTCATTTCATGTGTCATTTTTTTTTTGGCTACCATTTAATGATGCAAAGAATCAATTGAGAGGACTGAATCCTTCAAAACAAGGCTATTAAAATGAAGGGAAAAGGAGTTAATTAGCAGTGAAAACTGGTCACTAATTAGGAAAATGGTTAGAATGAAAATCTGCAGCCCTCCAAGCCTGGAGTTCAACATCCATGCCCTAGAGTACTAGTACTATAGTTCTACAATGTGTTAGGTAAGAGTTAGACCATTGTCCATTTTTGTATTTGAGTAGGAAGATTTTAAAATTAGCTTTAAACTACCTTGAAGGTTGTAAAATTATCTTTAAGTGATGTATAGTAGCTATGTAATGGTAACTAATGCCCAGGAAAACTTCTACAGAGAAAATTACTGAGGATTCTCTCTTTATTGCTAAGCAAGCCTGTTAAGTATTTTAATCATAAAATAATAATAATAATAAAAAAACAGTCTTTGTCTGTTCCCTATTCAGTTCTATACCCTGTAATAAGCGCCTGACCCGGCACAGACTGACGCAGAGGCACGTACAAAATTCACAGGCTTTTTATTTTTCTTCCCCCATGGGCACACGTCTTCCCCGTGACCCACAGGTAATACACAGTCCCAAAAACACAATTCAACAGCACCAAAACACTCTCTCGTTTACCACCACTCCTCCTCAAGCTTAGTCCTCCTCCTCCCAACACTGGCCTCCGAGTGGTGGTGGCTGGCCCTTTTTATAGCCCACCTGCTTGACCACCTGGTCCTGATTGCACTTCCGGGTGGGGCTGCAAACTTGTCCAGCCGGGCTGTTGATTCCATGGAGCTCCCCCTAGTGGCCATCCGAGCTCCCAACCAGGCTGTGGAAGACTCCATCTCCCATGGAACCATGTGACCGGTTGGGGGATTACCGTCGGCCAGGGAGGCTGCCACCAAGCGTCCCAGGGGAGGTATTGAGCTGCCCGTGGTTGCTCCCCCGAAACAGATGCAGTAGGGGGTGTCCTGGCCGGGCATGAGACCCGGCTGTCCATCACAACCCTTTGACCGATTTAGACCAAGTGCGTCCTGCTGGCTGAGAGCAAGTGAAACAATTGAACTGACTGATGCCAGGCTAACAGACAAAATGACCAGAGCTTAACACTATTTACCTGGCAGTGCTGCCTATTGCTTCTATCTACTGTAATGTAAAAGGAGTATCTTGCACTTTTTCAGCAGGGTGTTGGGTGAGGCTTGTTCGAGAATGCAGCACAAAACCCAAGAAATTCAAAGGGTTGTTGCTGTTTAATGCCTGCTTTTTTGGCTGTTCATAATGCTTAAATTATGAAGAACTGCCCACCTTGAAGTAAAGAGTCAGACTGGCAGCATTCATGGTTACAAGGCAGCAAGTAGTTACCACAATTCTGGAATCCACTCATACTCAAAAAGAACAAATTCTTGATTTGAGAGCAGAGACAATAATAAAGAGGCAGTGTGGATGGCGGATGGGGCAGTTAGCAATAACAGGGTCACCATTTTGAAAAACCTTTGCCTGCCACTTGTGTGCCTTCCTGCCTTGTCATACGAGTACTCTGCAGTTCCCTTCTAAATTGTCCAGCGCATGGAAGGAAGTGGAATACCAAAAGTACTGAGCTGTTGTCACCGTACCATTTTAACTTTTTTAGTACTGGAATACCCATGCAACCCTAACACACACACACACACGATAAAATCATTTTGGGAAGGTATGCATTTTAATAATGTATCACACAAATAAAGGACCAGATGATGAGGTCTTGATTAACAACTTCCTTCTGAAGTTGTGTTTAATTGGGCCCTTAAATCCTTTTGTAATTATCATTTCTAAATATGTGAACTATTTTGAGAGAGTAAAATTAAATGCTGGTTTATCAAGGCTGTTTCCAAAAAAATGTCTGTTATTCAAACTAGTCTTGAATCTAGAAATCTTGTTGATCTCTGTAATTTAATTTTGTACAAACGAAGCAGTAATATAATGCGCTGTATCATCTGCATAGAGAGTTGTTTTTTTTGTTTTTTCTTTTATTGTATTCATGTTTCGTCATTACAATTCTCTAAATCTTGTTGTTTGCATAAGTACAGTAGATAGCAATAGGTTCACAGGTGTTGGCAAATAAAAGGACACCTAGTTTTTTTTTTACACAAAAGAAAACAAAAGATTGTACAAAAAATGATTAAAGAAAAAATTTAATTTTTATGTTTTTACCTCCCATTAAATAGTTGTATTCATTTTGTTTGTCAGAAATCTATTTCATCCTTTTTATTCAGTAGAATGATTTGTGTACTGTTTTGACTGTGGATTTCCTCTTAAGGGAAGAAAACAAGCTACTGCCATGGCAGGTTGAATGAGAATGGCTCTGTTTTTTGTTGCTAAGAGCATTATGTGAATACATAAACAATTCCAGATTCAAAGTTGCCTTTTTTGTTATAAAGTACAATGCCTCTTTCTACGTTTCCCTTTTTTTTTTTCTTTTTTTTTTTTAATCTTTCTCCGGATGTTTACCTATTAAAATATATTTTGAAGCCAAATAACTATAGCTTGATGTTTAAGCAAATAACAATAACAAAAAAACACAAGCATTTCCAGTTTAAAGATAGTAACAGGCTTAGGGGAACCTTTGTACCAAAATGCCAGTTGTTTGCTGAAATTTCATTTATTTATTTATTTCAGTATTACATGGTGTTCTTTGATTGATAGCTCATTGCCTTGTACAAACAAGTAATTATGTTTAGTGCAGGTGGCCTATTATAATGTAAACTTCTTGCATCCTTAGGTAGGATCAAAATAACACACCTTAAGAAATGTATCCTATTAAAACATGCAGCTATCCAGATGATTCATTGTTTTATGCAGTGTGTTTCGTTATCGGTATGACTCAAGGGGTTCTCAAACACAGCATAACGGCAAAGAGGCTACAGTAGTACAAAAGGGATTTTTTTTTTATATAATTATAAGCAAGCACACAAAGGCATGGTAAAGGATCTGAGAAACTACTAAAATAAATGCAGTGTCTGCAGGTCTGGGTCTACTGTACCGGGTCTACTGTACCTTCACATGAAATTCCTGGCTGCTTATTACAGTACAGTGCAAACTCAGAGTCCTCTGGCCTAACTCGCCCCTGTCTTGGGTCCCCTGGGATTTGGCTAGAGGAGCTTTGAAGTACCTCTTCCAGACAAATCCCTGTGTACACTTGAGTAGTCAGTGTTACCCCCAGAAAATTTTGCCACTGTCCTACAAGAGACTCCAAGGTTTCCCTTCAGATCTCGGTGAATACCTGGGATAGTTAGTTTTGGAACATCCTTTGCTAACCCTTGGCAGTATTACGTTATTGGTCAAGCAATATGTGTTATTTCTGCTAAAGTCTCTCCTCTGAGGTCTTGTAATGTGCTGTCATTGTTCAATAGTGTCCCCCGTTGCCCAAATGTAGAAGGTGTCTATGATAAGATGCTTTTCAAAGCCATCAGCATTATGAGACGTATTAAAAGTGCATTTAATTTATATATCCATTGATTTAATTAACGTGGGCTGCACTGGTTAGCACTAGTACGATGCAGCTACTTGAAATTATGTTTGATTTACATTTCTGTCATTGTCTACATCAGTGGTCCTCAAACTTTTGGGGCTAAGGGCAGTTTCTAGAGAATACTGGTGGGCCAGGGGCCAGTACTCCATGTGTTAGTTGTAAATATGCTAAAACAGCTCTAACAATGAATAATCTTTCTTTCAAATTAATCTCTTTATATTATAAACAAACACCACTGCATATTCACAAAAATGTTAGTGGGAGGGGTGGTACTGTCCATGGGAAGTTTCATGAAGACAGGCTTGTGGTAGGCCAAGGCGAGCTGCATAATCAGATGCTCATCACTGAATATGTTGCACCTCTGAGATTCAATGAGATTCATTGTTGAAAATTCTCACTCAAAGTTGAAGGTTGATCTACACATGATCAAAATGTATGTTGCAAGTCTATTGCAATTTGCACCCTGCTGTGCAGTACTGCACTGAAAATGTGCACAGCTCCTCCTCATTGAATTAAGCTTTGACCTCATTGTTACTCAGTAACTAAATCCTCTCCAGCTGGAACAACACTTCATCTATACACCGCAATAAAATCTTGGCTTCTGCTGAACACGTGCCACCCACTGCTGACAAATAAAAGCAATTCACTCTGTATTTTGAAATTTTCAAAGCTTGTTTTTAAATTCTTACATGTAGTCAGATTCACAGAGCTTCTGAAATTACACAGAGTGGGAAATGTAACTTTTTTTTCCCTTTCAAATTGATCAGAAATCAGTCCAATGTTCTGAAAAATGCCATTGCTTTTTCAAACCGCTGCCTAACATTTGTGCCATGTTCTTGAAGTTGCAAATTGAGCTTCTTTAAGTGTCTAGTTATACAGAATTGTGATGTGGGGCATGAACTCTACATCCTGCATGAAAGAAGAAAACTCTTCTGCTTTGGCAGACTTCTGCTTTTAAAGAAATTCCATTACCTCATTTTGCAGTGAGAAGCATTGCTCCAAAGCTTGCCCCTTGCTCAGCCATTGTACAGTACATCATTATACTGAAGGGGGTCCAAGTATTCCACTCCGCTGTCATTCAGCAACATTTTAAAAAGCTAATGAAACAAGCTTCAAGTGAAATGGGTGTCATTGATAATTTTAGTTAGTGTATCCATTGTTTCTTTCATCTTGCCAGAATGTTTTGTGCACAAAACAGTCAGATGAATTATATAGTATAGGAAATACAGTAGATAGCAGTATGCTGTGCAAAGCCTTTCACTTTGCCAGTAACTGGTCAGGTTTTGGAACATGCACTGGTACAGCTCGATGCCGCACCCACCACACAACAAAACTGCTTGGAATCCCGGTTGGCAACCCCCCAGTTAGATGTCCAGTCCCACCCCCCAGAAATGGCCGCAGCCGTCCCGCTCATGTCCTCAACAATGAGGATCCTCTTTGCCAGATCGCCCTCAGGGAATCATGCCACATGGCCGTAGTGCTGTAACTGACGCTGCCTCACAATGCAGGTAATTTTACCTCATTCAGGGCTACGTGAGCAACTGCTTGTTTGACACAAAGTCAAGCCAGCGGTATCCAAGGATTCTGTGAAGAGACACAGTACTGATGGAGTCCAATCTTCATCTCAAGTCACTGGATAGTGTCCATGTCTCACAACCATATAGCAAAACAGGAAGCACCAGGACACTAAAGACTTGGACTTTCATCCTTTTGTATATCAGGAGTGCGACACACCCCTTTCCAGCGACCTCGTGCCCCCCATGCATTCCTAATCCTTCTACTCACTTCATAGGAAGAGTCATCCGAGACATGAATGTCATTGCTGAGGTTAGTAAACCTATGAATGAGGTTGACATTCTCTTTGCCAACAGTTACACTACTGTTGGATGTGCCCAAGAGGTCATTAAAGGCCTGTATCTTGGTTTTTATTCAGGACACTCGCAAGCCCAGACACTTGGACTCCTCACTTAGTCTCTTGAGAGCCCTGATCAGAGCCTCCATTGACTCTGATCATAGCATCATTGGCAAGGTCAAGATCAGTGAATCTTTCTCCATCAACAGATACCCCACAGCCGCTAGACCCTGTGACCCTGCCCAACACATTGTCCATGCAAGCAATGACAGAGAAAGGAGCAAGAACACAACACTGACAAAACCCAGAATCAACTGAGGGAAAATGCAGAGGTTCTGCCTTCACTCTGCACAGCACTTGCAGTACAAGTGTAAAGGCCACTCATGATGTCTAGCAACTTTGGGGGGGATCACAGCTAAACCACTTGAGTCGAACGTTCTATGAAAATTGTCAAAGGTTGCAAAGAAACTCTGCCGATATACGCGTTTGCACTTGATGAAAACTGTGAGTGCCAGGTTGCGGTCGATGGCAAACCTCTTAGGCATAATACCAGACTGCTACAGTCGTAAGTGTGTAAGTAATTATCCCACTGTAGTTGCTACAATCTAGGAGATCACCCTTTCCTTTCCAGATGGGGGCGATAAGTCCAATTTTCCAGTCATTTGGGATCTCCTAAATGGAAGCAAAGATTGTTTGCATTGCTGGGAGAACAGTCTTCCCACCAGCCTGGAGAAATTCATCCCGGATACCACAGATCTCTGCAGCCTTCCGAACCCTCACTTAGTTCACCACCTATGCAATCTTGGTGAGATTGGGTGGTTTACAGCTAATAGGAGGATCAGCCTCAAAGCCGGACGATCCGCTTTAAACAACTGCTCAAAGTAGAAGCTTAAAGACTCACAACTTCTGTTCTATCAGCCGGCCTGATCATGACTCTCTGAGGAAAATATTCAGATGTGTGCAATGTTGTGTAAGCAAGACATGGGTCACTAGACCTTAGATGGTGTGTCACTTGCTCACAGATTCCTCTAACAAACACCTCCTTATCTGCCCTTTGAGCCCTTACAACTGACCCTCTCAGTTCCCGGTACAGACATGGGCAGCCATTGAGCCATGCACTGTGATTCCTCTAAGTGATATCTGGGATGCCCTGCGAGATGAACCATGTATATATAGATATATAATCCATGTCAAATCATCAAGTTGTATGCTTACTACATCCCAAACACCTGTATTTTTAATAAAATATTGCTAATAAACCATTCTGGAAAATTCTCTTGAATGAAAACGGAACAGTCTTAAGTGTGACGGAGCATCTGAATTGAAGACCCATTTCCCATGATTACATTTATATTCATAACCGTAAGATACAGTAGTTTTGGATTATTTAGCAGCAGCCTACTAACTTCATGCGTAAATTAAGCTTCTGGTTATTGAATCATTTTGGATATACACAAGGTATATTCTCTTCCTGATTCTTATAATCGTTTTTCTATAACTTTGTAATATTTACTCATCTCTCAGTGATTTCATGTGAAGCACCATGTTAGCCATTCAATAAACTCTTCCTAGGCTAAACTTCGGACTAATGGATGAGAGGCGTGTCTGTTTCAAGAACTCATTCCGGTTTGAGTGTGTTCCATTTTCATTCATAAGAGCTTTTTCTGGATGTAGTTTTATTCAGATACGATTCAATTGACCACGTGTTTAGAATGTTCTACATGTACAGCTGGAGTTCTTGAAATGTAAATTATGCAAAACCAGTAGTTGAAATTTTTTTCATGGAGTTTTTGATTTACTAGGTACTAGCAAAATACCCGTGCTTCGCAGTGGAGAAGTAGTGTGTTAAAGAAGTAATGAAAAAGAAAAGGAAACATTTTAATAATAACGTAACATGATTGACAATGTAATTGTTTTGTCATTGTCATTAGTTTTGCTGGCAATTATATACATATACATCCACATCATTTATGTATGTATGTATGTATGTGTGTATGTATGTATGTATGTATGTGTATGTATGTGTGTGTGTGTATATATTAGGGGTGGGACTCTATTAAAAAAAATTAATCTAATTAATTAGAGGCTTTGTAATTAATTAATCTTGATTAATTGTATGTAATCGCACAAGAAAATTTGCCCCAAAGCACAAATGTTCATTTTAATTTAAAAGGGTTTTAGTGGGTGACAGAATCAAATAGACATTGACAAGAATATTGTAAACTCAAGCTCTTTTAATTCCTGAAAAAAAAAAATGCATTTAAACTGCATTTCAATTCAAAACAGAAACAAAAATATCATCCCTGGCTAAAATTGGGCAGACTTAAAAAATAAAGTGGTTTTTTAAGTACTTTAAGTACATTTTCAGAATGGTATTGTCTTTAAATAATAATAAAAATTTCAACATAAAGTGCAGTTTTTCTTCTTAAAAAAATAAATAAATAAATAAGGCATAAAAGACATAAAAGGTAATCTGACCAGCTTCACCTTTAAACTCTGAGTAACCTTAGCAAAAATTATTTTGTACATTAAGCTAAAACAGTGTGATCATTGAACATTTTGTAATTAGATTTAATTAGAATTACTAACGGTCACGGAAGTCCAATGATCCCCAGTAAGAGCCACAAAGTCCGCTTTCTGTAATGCATCTAATTTTGCTTGGTTTTCAGTGTCATAAAGCAGTTGAATTTTACTTGAAATAGTCTTTCGGCACGGCAGTTGGAAAGCTGGATCACCTGACGCTAACTGTAGCACATTTTCTAACCCCCTTTCCTCCACCACTGTTAGTGGTCTACAGTCCAAAGCAATCCATTTTGAAAGAGAATTTGTAAGTTTGACCGATGTTGACTTACTAATTTTGGTCCTGAAGCCAGTCATTTCATCAGGTTTGGGCTGCCGACACCTTTTGTTGGTACTCAAACTCGTACTGCTAGTGCTAACAGCATACACAGTTTCTGTGCTCGCTGTAACATGTTTTGCATTTAGATGGCACCGTTTGTACAAAACCACGCTTTTATCAAGGCTTCCATCGGGTAGTCTTTTGAAATGAAATTTGCCTCCGATCAGTCCTAGCAACGCGCTTTCTTCCGACTCTTACATTTTTGTAGCTCTGATGTGTGCATCAATGTAGTCGGTGTACCAGGAAATCATGCATTGACAAAAGTTGCCCTTTGCTTGGAATGCAAAGTGTGATTAAATGCGTTATTTTCTTTAAAGTGTTATGGAGTACATGCATCGAAGCTTCTCAGCTGTGCTTGTGCTAAGAAAAGGAAACATTTTAAAAATACCGTAACCTGATTGTCAATGTAATAGTTTTGTGACCGTTATGAGTGTTGCTGTCATCAAGGATTTGATTATCATTTTTTCTTTCAGTCAGGTTCATATTTGGAGGATTTGTTGTGTTCAAGTTACATTCTGTGTTTGTCAACCGTTGTAAAGATAACAGGTTTCATTCATCGAAGTGTTCAGCACCCAAATCGGTACTTGTAAATGTAAGATGTTCAACAGGCATTTCCGGTATTAAGTTGTGGATTTGCCTGCGAATATTTAGCGAAAGCGTGTGTATGAACTTAATTTAATCTTTTCCAGTCCTGCAAAGTCAGTTGACGTGAGCCGCTCGGAGTACATGCATCGAAGCTTCTCATCTGTGCTCGTGCTATCTCGTGATGTCCACGGCTTTATTTAATGTTAGCTAAGACCCGGCACTTAAAAGTTTCTTGCTACAGCAATTTTAACTCCATTACAAAGTGATCCAAAGTCTCGTTTATACCTCGTGTCTTCTCATTAAACTTTTATCTCGCCAATACCGTTTTCGTTGTAGGCATGACAAACGGCAGCTGGAGAGTGTCTATAAACTTAATTTAAATTTACGATTCACACCGTGCTTTGTTTCCGCAGTAGCTGCACTTATGAATATGCTTGTATGCATCATCTGCTTCATAATATTTTGCTGCCTTCTCAGTTGTGAAATGCGTGTTTTGTTCAGCGCTCTTTGGAGCTCTTCCTTTTTCTCTATGTACTTACGTAGGAGGCGTGATGATTCGACACGGAACTCAGCCTCGCACTGCCATCGACCTGCAGTCTGTTACAGTATATGGGCGGAAATAGGTTCCAGTTATGACCATTACGCATAGAATTTCGAAATGAAACCTGCCCACCTTTTGTAAGTAAGCTGTAAGGAATGAGTCTGCCAAATTACAGCCTTCTACCTACACGGGAAGTTGGAGAATTAGTGATGAGTGACTGAGTGAGGGCTTTGCCTTTTATTAGTATAGATCTATGATTGCCAATGCTAGACAACTGCAAATGGTATCAAACTATCTACATTGTGCATGGAAACATGAGATTAGTTTTTTGTTTTTTTTCTAGTACGTGGAGTATGTATGTATAAAAAACTAGCAAACCCATGGCGTACCATATGCCGCATAATCAAGCCAATTTTTTAATGATTTTTAAGCACAGGGAGAAAATTAACATTTGAAAAATCAGTAATGTAATAAATCGGCAAGAAAAGCAACATTGTAACAATGCATGGAACGAACCAACACACAATTGTCCGTGACTGAAAACTGGCGGACCGCCATCGTGCCTTGTCCTGCCAGACGGAGGGATGCGTGTGGAACGGCAGGAGAGGAGAAGAACGTCCACTTGGCTCCCTCCGTCATGCTAGTCTGCTGATACGTCGTTCAGTATGCACTGCCCGCTCATGTGCCCACCTCCGACTCGTCACTTGAGTCGTTATCGTCTTTACTCAGTCCAGATGCACATGTGATTCACATAGACGTTTCATTGCTCTGTGCGGTTTTGGCTGCTTTTCTATATGTAATCCACCAAGACACCCGACCACAGTAGTAGCGAGGTGGGAGGGGGGTGTGCGCAAAGGGTAGGGACGCAACCAGTGGGAGCATATGAGTCGCACTTAGTGGGAATTCCACGGTTTGCAACCCAAGTGGGGTTCAATGGCTTACCCACGCCTCTCTGCACTAGGTAGACACACGCTCAATCTCATGCATGAATATTAATTGAATGCTAAACACCTCTGGAAAGACACGGTTGTCTAAAACGGGTTGGTGTGAGAATACAACAGTAAGCGAATGAAAAGCTGGAACTCTGGAGAGAGCAACATATAATTGTCCGTGAGTGAAGAAGACGCATGTTTGTCGCGGATGCGGATTGCTGTATGTAGCGTGTAAAACAGTTTGCTATGGTGCACGCAGTCGTGCGTCTTAACCGAAAACTCGATTTTTAAAGACTGTTTACTTCATTGTGTTTTAATCTCGGATGGAAAGGATTGTTTTAAGAATCCCATTGGATACCCCTCGCAAACCATTTTACATGCTGCATATGGCGATTCACCTCCACGAGAAACTTGCCTCTATGAACAATCAACGTGGCTCGGAGGTGCCAGGAGTTGGTGGGCGTGGCTCCTTCCTGCATGCGCCATAGGTGTCTTGCTTGTTGGTGGCTCAGTGAATCCACGCCCCTTCATGCGTGCTTTCCATGGTTGTCTTGCCTTAGTGAATTATATATATAGATGTACATTTTGGATGGAACATTTTTTATAAGTTAGAATTTGATTGAAGCACCTTTTACGGACAAGAGTTGGGTACTTCAAATCTGATTGTGTATCCACAAAATGTAGAGTAATTCAGTGAGCTGCACAGAGTGGTGAGGAGGCATTCTTCAGATGCTTTCATTTCCCTGGCAGAAAGTAGTAGTATGATTTTGGACAATCCCTTCGAGAAACCAAAGAGCTGAGATAGGATTCATCCTCCTTTTGTTCATTATCCAAATTGTTTAAGCCCATTTCCAGCCTCGTGAGGGTCCAAGTTTATCCCAGCAGCACTAGGTGCAAAGCAAACACTTGTTCTGAATAGGATGAAAGTCTTATCATAAGGCACTCTCATATGTGTATACACGTACACTCTCTAATACAAGTGTAAGTTTAGAGTGACTGTACTTGGTGTGTGGTTGTATGTGTGTGTGCGCCCTGCCCAGGGTTTGTTTCCTGTCTTGAGCCCTGTGTTGGCTGGGATTGGCTCCAGCAGACCCCCATGACCCTGTAGTTAGGATATATAGCGGGTTGGATAATGGATGGATGGATGTCTACCTAACATAAGGAAAAGAATCTTATTGTTGCAAACTCTCTACATAGAAATTTAATTTGAGGGCAAAGGGTCCAATAATTATATACTTTCAACCTTTATGAGTATAGCAGACAATTTACTGAGAAATGTAAACACAAATTTATCATCTTTGCAGCAAGGAATGAATTGGTCCGATAGTATTTCCTTGTCCCAAGAACATGACCTAACTCTATTCAAAACCATTCTGTTAAATAACCCCACTGAGGAATATTGAGTGAGTGAATGTTTTGTGCTGCCTTGGTCTTTAAACATGTTTTATGTATGGTAAGCATTGCTTTTTGTCCCTATACATTGCTTGTAAGCTTTGTAAAAAAACCTTTGCAATGATTGATTAGAAGTTATATGATGGTTACTTTGAGTTCAAGAAGGTTTCTTTGTCTTGCATCATTAGTTTGCTAGCTAAGCAACATGTTTGTAGCTGTTGATTTTTCAAAATCTTCTATTTTAGGTCAAGAATCTTCAGTCATAATCTTCAGTTGTCTTGAGGCATTCTTTGACTGTATGGAATGAGACATTTAAGTTATACTTTTTATTTCTTGCAGCTGACAGCAGCGCCACCCTTAAAGAACTGCAGTCGGTCTTTCAAGAACAAGAAATGACAGAAACGGTTCATAATGTTGAGAAAAATAACTGTCTTGTGACTTACTATGGCAAAAATGGCAGGTAAATTACTGCGTACAATGTCTTTTTTTTTTTTCTGCAGAGCTATTTATTTATGCATATGCATTATGTTTCCTCCTTTTAATAGAAGTATTGGTAGGCTTAACGTGTTTTTTGTTTTTAATACTTTTATAATGTGAAAATTGCAGTACACTATTAACTCCATTAAACTTTTAATTGGTTTCGGACTTAAAATTTCTGATAATGTCATTTTAAAATTGGGAGTAATATACAGCACTGGAATTTTTCTTCAATGTGTCTGGCTGTCTAATTGTCTTGTGTTGTTTCTATTGTGAGTTTCGCCTCTTTTTCTTGGTTTTTTTTCTCTCCTCTCTCACATGATTTCTTTCTCTCACTTGTTTCTCACTCTGTTTTTTCTACTGACTAGCTCAATATGACATCACACTACTTGAGCTTCACAATTAGGTATAAGTCATTAAAACTGCCACCACTGTCTTATCTGTCAGTACTTGAAATGATAATTGAATTTTTAAAAATTGATATCCTACAGACATGCTTCAGTTTTCTTTTACAGGGCATTATAAATAGTGTGCTGTGTGGGTTTTAGTGCAAGGTCATCACAGGTTGGTGCTTTTTTCCTAAACCAAAAGGAGTAAGGCATTGCCAGTCCTGCAAAACCAGGAAAAATGTATAAATATACATTTTCAATATTATTGGTACCTTTGCATTTAAAGTATATAACGTATAATATTTCCTGAAAAAAGTGGGCAGTGGATCAGCTTTTCTCTATATAAATTCCTTTTTTTAATGTGGAGCAGCACAGAATCGAACAATAATATTTAAGAAAGCAAATATGTGGAATTAGTATAAAACTGAAAAGTTACCATGACATTTTTTATTGCCATCCTTTTGAATGATTCAATCATTTTGTTTTTGAAGAAGTAGATATCCATTGCAGTGAAATTGAAATCACTCATAGTATATTTATGAATTTTGTTTTTAGGCAAGGTATCTAGACAATGAGATGATGCACTGATTGTGAAGCTGGTTAGAGTAGAGGCTTGTAGCCGTAAAGTTTACCCAGGACTAAGCTTGGAAACCACTTGTCAAGTCAAGTTGGGGAGCATGCACTGGTGCAGTGTGTTGCTGCGCACACCACACGACGAAACAGCTCAGGATCTCGATTGGCAACCCCCCAGGCAGACACGCGGTCTAGTCCCACCCTCTGGAAATGACCCTCTCTCTGCTACAGCTACGTGTTACGTGGGCGACCCTTTGGCCTGGTCCAGCCACTCGGATCCTCAACAATGAGGATACTGTGAACTAGATCAGCCTCTGGGAATCGCGCTACATGGCCGTAGTGCCACAACTGACACTCCCTCATTCGGCATGTCTCTGCCTTTTTTTTTAAATGACCAAAATGATGTGAACTGGCCATTGCAAAGATATTTCCTACAATAAAGTGTTTCTTTTTTAAATTAGAAAAATATATTGAACAGCCAGCTCATGAGGAGTAGTTCTAAATGTGTTTAATTATTTGAAAAAGAATTAAGGAAAATCTCCTGAATGTGCACACTGACATGCAGCAACCATATTGTTCTGAGATTTTTCAGATAAGGAAGTGTTTCAAGTTAGAGCATTAATAATAGTCACCGATTATAGCACTGGCGTTAGTTGTTAGTTAGCGCATCCAAGTGAAAATTTCACTGTGCTCTGTACATGTGACAGTAAACACCATGTAAAACTTTAATGTTTAAAATGCTTAAATGCATTTTAAATTTACTTTCATTTACTGTTCCTTATTGGCAATGCTGAGGACTAAAGAATGAAGAGAGCTGCCTGAGGCAATCCAAAAAACTCACCAAGCATGAAAATGCCAAAGGGAACACGGCCACCTTAGCATTCCTATTTGCAGTGTTCTGTTTGTTGCTCCTGGAGCTGGCAGTGACCTCCAATAACCTGCTTAGAAGGTGAAAATTGATGAATAGAAGTCTTTGAATGTTTGTGTGAATTGCTCAAAAAGACACAACAAAATTAATCAAAAGAGCTTAAAGTTGAACTGGAGTGAGCTGAAATGATGGTTTACAACCAAACCATACATGGCAAACTTAACTGGGAGGGAGAGGGCCAATGAAGTTCCACTGTTGAAAGAGAAACTTAGAAAGTTGAGACGTAATCTTTCCCCCTGCCTACCTAGAATAAACAAAATCCTTCTGAGAAAATGTTAAGTGGACTAATGAAATAAAAAAGAGCACTTTGGCAATGCAGACAAGTGATTTATTTATAGGCAGTAAAATTAGGCTTAATTATAAAAAAAGGAGCACTCTATTCTGTTAAATATGAAGAAGGGTCCATAATGATGTTGGTATTATAAAATTATAGACAAAATATGGTAAAAAAAGGTTTAAAGCCTTCTGAAAGATCCACAAAGCAGGTCAGGACCTTCTTGAACCTTGCTAGAAGTGGCTTTATCCCAAGCAGCCAGTCCTCCACTGCCACAGAGACTCTGATCTACATACCCCCAAAAATGTGGAGCTGGTTTTCTTCTTCTTCTTCTTTTGGCTGCAGAGCTGGTTTTAAAAACTCAAAAATGCTATACAAGCGAGAGGACCTGTAAAACCTATGACTCAATCATACAAAGTCCCCAAAAGAATCTTTATAAATCAAGATTTTATTTGAATGAAAGTGAAAAAGCACAAAAAGTGTCCAAGGCAAGTAGGATATGCTTAAAAAGGAAATTCAAGGTGAAGAACTCCCAATACGAAATCAGAAACGATAATCCCAAAAACAGAAGCATGAATATCGATACACCAGAAAAATCTAAAGAAAAAAATACCTCACTCCAAGTAACACTCTAAGAGACCCTGAGGGAAGCCATCTCATCCACCAGAATATAAAGTTTCAGGTGTGACGTTATGGTAGCCCTGCTTCTTGGGATTTCCACTCATGGAGCACAATAAACCTATATAAACTTAGAGAAACAATATTTAAATACTAAATAATATGCAAACATTACAGAAATTACATAAAAACCATTGAAAAAATCAAAAAAGCAAAAACCCACAGTAAACAAAGTACACATATGCCCCTGGCTGAAATGACAGTTGGGCCTTTTTTGCTGCTGCTGGTACTCCTAGCTTTGAGCATGCTAAGGGACTTAAGACATCAGACCAGGGAATTTTGGAGCAGAATGTGTTGCCCAGTATTAAAAAAACTAAACATGGGAAAAGATCATGGGTCCTCCAGTGGGACACTGACCTAATGCACATGTCGTAACGCATAATAGAATGGTTGAAAATGAAATCATAGACTGTGTTAAACTGGCCAACAATGAGTCATAATGTCAGTCATATTGAATACCTTTAGAAAGAGCTGATATCCGCTGTTAAAAGGAATCCTACAAGTGTGTGTGTGTGTGTGTGTGTGTATGTATGTACAGTTTGTGCAGTCTCCTCCACAATTATTGGCACCCTTAGTAAAGATGAGTAAAAAGGGTTATGTTTTTAAAAAAAAAAAACCTTTTGGTCAAGTACCTGAATCTTACACTGAAAACAAATGAGAGAAATCCAATTCTTAGGGGGAAAAAAATCCCTCCTCAAGAAATAATTTGTTTTAACAAAATCACATGTGCCACAATTATTGGCATCCCCAGAAATTCCTATGAGCAAAGTATAACAGTAACTTAACTGTTTCACTGGGGTATAAATATGAAGCAGCACAGAGGCCAAATTTCCTTATTCATTCATCAACATATGAAATATAAGAGAATACACAATTTAAATCAGAGAAAAGTGTGTCGACGTTCATAAGTCAGAGAATGGCTGTAAAAAAATTGCTACTCTCCTGAAAATTCCCATGTCAACAGGGCAATAATTTAAAAAGTTGAAATCAACTGGATCTGTTATCGCATTTCCTGTAAGAGGATAAAAGGTTTATATTGCCCCATCCCCTCAAACACACACACACACACACACTGAGGCAGGATGGTAAGAGAGGGAAAAAATCTCCAAGGATCACTAATGTAGAAATTTAGAACAAAGTAGCTTTATTTATTGGAAGGCATTATAGAGAAAAGCTCATCTTGTCTTTTAACCACAAACATAAATGCCTGGAGTTTGCTAAACGCTACTGAAACTTTTGACTGAAACTGTATTATGTGGTACAGAAAAAATGAAAAATTTGCTTATTGGCAACATACACTCAAGGTGGGTTTGGGTTAAAAAGAAGGAGGGCTATACCGAAATGTTCCTGATCTCCACTGTCAAGTATGATAGATGTTTTGGGGCTGTTTTTCCTTTAAAGGCCCTGGGAGACTTGTTAGGGCTTATTGTATCATGGTCTCCATGAAATGCCAGGAGATTTTAAATTTAAATCTGGCTGCCTCTGTCAAGAGACTAAAACTGGGTTATCGTTGGATCTTCCAGCAGGACAATTATCCAAAACATGTGTCCAACACAAAAATGGTCAAAGAATCACAAAATCAAACTTCTGTCATGGCTGTCTCAATCACTGGACCTAAACTCCAGTGAAAACCTCTTGGGTGAGCTGAAGAGGAGAGTGTACAAAAAAGGATCTAGGACCCTGGATGATTCTGTAAAGAGTAGTTGTTTCAGATTCCATGCTGTATGTTCTCCATCCTTATAAGGTGTAATAGGAAAATACTTAGTGCTGTTTTATTGGCAAAGAGAGGTTGTATAACATATTAAATGCAGGGGTGCCAATATTTGTGGCATGTGTGGTTTTGTTAAAAAGTCATTTTTTTCTCAGAATAAATTTACTTCAGTTAAAGGTTGGATTTCTCATTTTTTTTCTGTGTGAGATTAAGGGATTTGTGATCTCTCTCTCTCTCTCTCTCTCTCTCTCTCTCTCTCTCTCTCTCTTTCCATAACACTTTCTTTACTCTTTATCAGAAGTTCCAATAATTTTGGATGGGACTGTATATAATTGCGTAATGTCTGTATTTTTTCATTAAATGGATGACTTGGGTGATATATTACCACCCCTTTTCTACTGATCTGGCATGATGGGCAATGCCGAATTTAATCTATGAATCCAGGCCCTAAATTAGGAGCAGTCTCCTAGTGAAATATTGAAATCTGTTAAGAGATCCGAGGAAGAACTGCTTACAGGCACAAAGACACCACAGATGTGATTGATTTTACACTACAATAAATCGAAGCTCTTGCATCTTTCATGCCTATGGCTCAAAGTGCTCAGCCACTCTAAAGATGATGCGTAAGCATGTCTGGGAGGTTTCTTTCAATACTAACACTCTAATGTTACTGTAAGATGATTCAGGTGCCAGTTTTGATGTATACAAGGTAAAGACTTGGATTATTTTAGAAAACTATGCCTGCGATGAAGTTCTAAATATTGTTATTTGTATTTAGAGCCATCTAGAGGTGCAGTGGTTGGTACTGTTGCTTAATTGTCCTTGGTTTGAGTTCTTTGCCTAGTTGCTGTTTCTTCTCCAGCGGTTCTGGTTTTACTCCCACAACCCAAAGACGTATTAAATTGATTATTCTAAATTGTCCTTTAAAGAAGGAGCTGCTGGTATAAACCTGTGGCCCCTGCAACCCTGAATGAAATTAACCAGATTTAAGAATACGATGATGTGGTTTATTCTCATATTATTTTAAATAAAATTAAACCTACTGGGATCCTGAGGTAATTTGTCATGTGGTGGGGGCAGTAATGCACTGTATCAGTGTGAACTCCCAATCTCTACAGCATCATAATATATTTCCTTCAAGTTGAAATGATGGAAAGTCATGCAGGTATAAAACCATTATTTTTTGGGTAAAAAGTGAGTTAAATATAGGACTTCATGAAATAATGCAACAACTGCACATAGTTGGCTATTAAGCTGTAAACCACAAGGCTGATACTTCTTTTTCTACCCTTGACTCACTCTGACCTTAAATGTGTTTCTTAACCTGCTTGTACTTCAAATTAAGAAATGTTGAAACTGTACATTCATGATTTGAAAGTTGGTTTTGATGAATGTCCTGGATTTCCTGGCCAGTGCGGAATCCTTGTTTATACCCGATTTTTTTTTTTTTTTTCCTTTTATAAAAACATTGCATGATTTTGAGCATGACAATATGTGTACACCAAAAAAAAAAAACAGATTTATAAAACCTTGAGTATGCATATTTCTGTGCAATTTAACCTTTATAAGATCACAATCACCTCATAAATGTGCATTCAGGAACATACCTCAAACCCCATCCAGTTCCACCCTGATACAACCATACTGTATATGAACCATTCCGCTCACCCTCATACATTCACAATGTTGCAGACCTTCATTGGCAGGTAAATCGGCCACATGACACATTCAGCAATGTGAGACAAAGGTTCTCAACTCTTAAATTAGAGGCACACAAAGAAACTTTTCTTTTGGGTCTAACCGCGAGTGTCCGCAACAAGCGCAAATATGTTGAATGGCAATATGTTACTGCTGCTGTAAATGTCATGAGCTTCAGCCACAGCATGCCTGAACTAAATTGAAAAAAAAAAAAAGGTCTGATCTCTGCAGATCACTGTGTGTAATGGGAAGAGGAGAACAAAACACACATCTAAGCTCTCTGATTTCTGTCTGCGTTAGGCATCTGTAATTGAAGATGCCTTTTTATGCTGCATTATGCCAGAGCAGTCCTGCCTTTTTATGTTGCCAACATAATTATATGTATATGCACCCCCACACCATATGAAAACTGGATGTAGCACTTTGTCAGTCAGTCAAAGAATTCTAGCACAGCAGTTATGACCAAGTGAAGCTTGGCTGAGCTATTCCTGACCAGTCGGCCAGTTTCCTGAGAAGTGACAAAAGGTAGTCTTAAACTGACAAAATAACTGATGGGTGGGGTAAATTTTTTCAGTGCAAATGCGCAGCATTTAAAAAAAAAATAATAATAATGTAAACACTAAAAGGGAACTAAAATGCAGTCTGTGCATCGTATTCATCACATTTGATCTTTAATATGTTTGTCACATCAACTTGCATTATAACAACAGCTTGGTGTTGTAAGTTATTATGCATGCGAGTCATCATTTATCTGATTTGGCTGCATTTCCCCACTTGATCAAGCGTGTCATCATTTGTCGGTTTTTCCAAAATGTTGCATACACAAGGGTCAGAGTTGCCGTAAATATGCACACTTTCCCCCATCAGGTTTTATTTTATAAATTCTGATGTTTGCGTATGGAGGCGTTGTGTGTATGCAAGCTTTATAAATGAGGCCTCTGGTCTTTCACAGTAATCATAATGATATCAGTGGGTCTCTTCGGGACTTTCAATACATGTGTTTTCCTTGTTAGGACACAGAGTTTTGACTAATGTCCTATTCTAGGCAGTGAACAATTTGTTGGAGGTACAGACACATCACTAGTTTTGTATCCTTTCTGTGATCTTTTGCCTTTTTATCAGTTTGCCTCTCACTTTCCTAGAATGTTACTTAGGTTTCATTTTAATGCAGAATGGAGGTATCTAACTGATATGACAGTGACTTCAGTGGTGTACTGACAGAGGTTCATGATGTACAAATTATTTAGCCATTAGAACAATTTCTTTAACATGTTGAAGCTAACTAATGCAGAGCAATATGTTACAGTTTTTAACTTTCTCTGTGATACCTATTGAAAACTGGTTTTGTCTTAAAAATTTTTCATCTCCACCACGTGCATTTGCTAAAAAATATGTATTAGATCAAGATGCCTTTTTATTTGTAATCCAGCAACACTTATGTATAAAGGTCTAAATACTTGTGTAAGGCTCTCTATGAATTGTTTCCTTTTCTATTAATCTTTATATGTTAGATGCAGCTCTTTTGATAAAAAACCTTCATTTGCATCTGCCAGAGCCCATGATATGCTTTGACTTTTCCGGTTCTCCACTCCATTCCATTATTTCAAGGACAGAGCTTGAGTCTGAATATAAAGCTGCTGCAGGAGCATGCAGCTTCAGAATAGTTATTTTTTTGTTTTTGTATGTGTTTAACAAATTACTTTAGGAATTCCAATTAATCTGACTGAATGCTAAAGAGATCTAATAATTCAGTAGGGCTTTTGGGGAAAAAAGAATAAAGGCATGAATGTTTCTGTATATGCCACCACTTCAGCGACTGTTGTAAGATGTTGTTCTACTGTTACAACAAGCTCAAAGCAACATATAGGATGCTAGTTGTCCTTTTGAAACCAGGTCAACACACTAGCAATTCATTATTGATTATACCCTGGAGTTCAAAACTAATACAGTAAATGAATGCTCTACTTACTTTGCAGAATTAAAAAGCATACAGATATTAGGCAGTAGATGAGCTTTAGCAAAATGGCTGGTCAACAAGGTCAGTGTATGTGTGTCTGTCCTCGTGAATGTTTTTATTCTAATGGTGTAGCAGCTAAGTATGCTTATCACAAAAGTGGCTGTTTTGACCTGTGATGAAGTAATGAGGAAAATGGAACTCTTTATCATAGTAGGTGATGTGCTTGGCTAGAATAAGGAGGTGGACACTTAAAAAAACAAAATGATCCTAAAAGCATACCCTACAATGGTAGCGCTTCAAATTAAGAAATATGGAAACAAATGTATACATTCTTGAAATTGTTTTTGATGGAAGTGATAGACTTTTCAGACATGTAACTGATACACCTTTATTCCACTCTTGGGTGCTGGTCCTTGTTGGTTGGTCATTCTGGGTGATTGTTGGCCTTTTGATGACTGACTTCCTTCTCAAGTATTTTCTCACTTTTTGTGGATGGTCTATGAGAGACCAAGGCACATTGCTTTATTTTTTTACCCTTTTCCTGTTCATTGTATTTTTTTTTTTTCCTCTTTACCAGCAATTTCTCCAGAATGTTCTTTTTTTTAGTCTCCATTTTTATATTGTCTGTCAGGTTTATTGTGTGAACATTTTGTTATTGTGAAATGCTTAATGATATAGCGTTAATACACAATAAATGGGGAACAATCTCCCGCTTATAGAGTGAAGTTTGCTATTATGTCTTTTGTGGTGTTTCCTTTAATTCAGTTAAGTGAATATAATATAATGCTTTTGATAATCTTAAATGCTTGTCTCGTTAGTGATGGGTGTTTAAACCCTGAGCTGAAATTGTTTTTAATTAAAATTCTAGTCAGGGTAGATTGTTTGTTTGTGAAATGAATCATGTTTTGCATCTGAACCAAATTCATCTGAGCTTATCTAATAACAAAGCAGAATGCAGATGTGTTTTGTGTGAATATAGAAACAGGAAATACAATCTAAATCCTTAAATCAGATGGGCAAATCCTTTTTCCTGGCTCCAAATTGTGGCCTAAATTAAAATTCTTTACAGATTTTTTTTTTATTAATAAATATTTAAGAAAATTTTACAACAGTGAGTAATGCATTTTCAGTGTTCAGTATACATTTTGATTTTGACAAATCCAAATTCTGTATAGATTGTAGATGCAGCATTGGTGGTGCCTGAAGGTTGTCCTTATCTCCTGTAAGGCTGCCAAACGCGGCTGATCCCTAAATATTAACGGGCACTGTGCTTTACAAAGTAGCTTGGCTCGAAAGCATCTTGTCTCCTGCCTTAATAAAGGTTTGGCTGTAATCAACATTTTTATCTGGGGAAACTGTCAAAAGTGGACAAACTCTGCTGTGGTAGGACACTGATCTTTTGAATATAATCCCTTGTAACGATGGAGTGAGATTCCATGTCCAGTCTGCTGGGTATTCAGATTGATGATCAAGTCTCACAATTACAGAGTTGTCCAAGGGTTTTTTTTAAATAGATAAAAAATGGTTTCTCTCTTTTCAAGCAACAAGCTTAAAGCTGCCGAATGTGTTGAACATATTGTGAGTCCAAATAAAACAAGGAAGCATCTGCTGATTTTTGGTGCCTTTGAAAATGCAAAAAAAAAAACTATTTCTTTTTGCACTACTTTGGCCGTGGCTGAAATTACATATCTGTATCATCTAGAAACTGGCTACTTATCTCCGTCCAGGTGTGGCTGCAGTGGGTGGGAGGTGGTGGTGTGTTTTGTATTTTTTTTTTGTTGTTGTCTTCCCCCACTCCCAAGATCTGCTTTTAATTGGAACTATCTTAATTAAGTATGCACTTACAGTATTTACTAGTTTAGAGTTTTATTGGTATTTAGCATTTGACAGAAATTTTAAAAAATGATATAATTAAATATTGAAGAGATAGACATTTTGCCTTTAATGCCCTGGCTATTTAATCAGTTGCCTCCTAATAATGTGACAGTCAGAGAAATTCCAGCTGCTTCTCTTGGTCCATCTTTGGTAAAATAATAAGCATAAACTTGGGTGTGGGAGGAGGGGTCCATATGACCAAAAATAGACATTGTCCAAAATATTTATTTATGAATAATTCTCATAATATAAAGTAAACAATGCTTTTAAATTAAAGTGCAATCTAAAATGATTGCTGAAGTATCAGAATGTTGTACCTACACTTGTGTTTTATTTAAAGGAAATAAATGGAAAAAAACATACATGAATAAATAAAATTAAAAACAAAAGAGCTGCAGTATTCATATACTTATTTATTTGTACTTAACAGTGTTTAACCCAACATTTCCTAAAATAATTTGCTTGCTCTATGTCGGTAATATAATTTCATCTTCTTCTGTGGCTTTACCATTATTCTCATTGCCCAGCATCGAGCTAGAAGGTTAGGTAGCTTCTATTAGCCAATATGTTTCAGCATTTAACATTATTTCTGTTTTGTTGATGGCTAGTTAACAAAGGATTGCACAACACATTAGCTCTTTGCTAAGATTTATATGCCTATGAGTCTGTAACATTGAACTGAGTACAAATTCTGTCAGCTAGTTCTTGCTGTATGACGTGGACTGAAGTGGAGCCGTAAATTCTTTACAGCACAGGACATAAGTTTAGAACAGCAGACAGGAGTGGGTTGTTGAGTAATTAGATTTGGAACTAAAAAGATATCCACCTTATTCTACTTTCAGTTACTGAATACATTTTAAGAACTCACTGTTTTTGCTGTTGTGTGCCTGTTATTTGGCCAGGGAGAAAGCATACGGCAAAAAGCTGTTCCCAGATGATTGCTGGAAGTGGCTAAAAATGCGACCAACAGTGAATAGGTTAACAGTAGTACTTCCATTAAAATAACAAAGGGAAAATTCCTTGCATGCCAATTATTTTTCTATTCTCATTGATAAGAGAGGAAACATGTCTGTTTAAAAACTATGAGCATACAGTAAACAATAAGTAAGGCAACTAACTCACTTATTATGCACTGTACTAACTGCCTTGCAAATATATCTGAAGGAAGAAATGTGTGGGTTTTATTTTTTAAGATGTTCAACCTTATGATGACTTTGTTTTTCTTTTAATTTATTTAAACCGTACTTGGATGCCACTTCAAGGCATGTATACTGTGCAAAGCAAGATATATGCTGGGTGTGGTAATTCAATTGCTTCTGGATTTAAGTAAGCAGGATGAAACATTTACCATTTTTATTTTTAAACTCATCCCACACAGCTGTATAGACAGAAGATCACCAAACGATGTTATTGAAAGTGACCCAGCATGTGGTTGAATAAGATTCTGGGAGTTTTAAAATTTCTTCTGTATCATGTTTTCCCCAAGTCCTAGTACAGAGCTGTATAAAACATTAACAACATAGAAGAAAATAAAAGATACACTCTTAGATTTGGAAATTATATGATGAAAAACACAGATATCACTTACTGTTGCCTTCCTGACTAGAAAATGAGTGTAAGAATGGGCCATTTAATTGCAGGAGTAATCATTAAATGGATTCGGAGAGTGTCAGTTAACAAAGGTTAGACACAGATACAAATGACAGGAGCAGTTATTTCAGGGCTATTTTTGCTTTGCTAATCGTTAGTAAAACTTTCCAAAGCTACATCAGGACAGCTTAGTTATACAACTTAAACTTCTTTAATAACAGATTTTCTAGATTAACAACACAAAAGCATAAACTGACAAATAACTTAATGTTTAATTAGCATAGGAGTCCAATGAAAAGCTTGAATTGGTTGGAACAAAACCTGGCTCCCACTGTGGCCCTCTAAGGCCTGAACTGAGTAGCTGAGATGTAGATGATGCCTATTGTCTTGTCCATTTATATTCATCTATATTATCTGCATGTAGAATTTAATTGTTTTTGTGTGTGTGTATAAGATGAGAAAATAACCAGACAGGGCTTAGGGGTTTCCTGGAAAACCGTCTGGAGGTCAGCCAAACTTAAGTCATAGAACTATATCCCGTCCTACATGCCCACTCAAACACACGACCGGCTAGGTATATCCTGTGAATAGCCTAGTCAGTATTTGCACAATCGCTACGCAAGTTGCCGCGATAATGTCGGGTGAATAAAATCGAACATTGAATCAGCATCAAATTTCTTGCAAATTTCCATTGTTTCTGTAAAGCAGTTTTTGACTGACAAAAACATTCCTGTCCTTGATCATCCTCCCTATTCGCCCAATTTTAGCTCCCTGTGATTTTTACTTGTTCCCGAAAAGCAAAAGTGACCTGAAGGGAACACCTTTTTCTTCAGTGGATGAAGTGAAGACAGAAACGGCAAGCCTGTTGAAGAGCCTCAAGCAAGAAGACTTCCAGCACTGTTTCAATCAATGGAAGATGCATATGGAATGGTATAGAGATTGGGAGGGGGGAGTATATACAAGGTGACAATGTTTAGAATGCTGTAATTCATCAATACATTTTTTTTTTCCACCAATCCGGTATTTTTTTGTGTCTCACCTCGTATTTATGTATGTATGTATGTCTGTGTGTCTTTGTATATATAATAAATATACACCATTGTGCAAATATTAATTGAAACAGCCTCTGAAAACAAAAAAAATCTGTTTTGATCTTATTTTTATTAGGAGTAATATACAGTTAGGTCCATAAATATTTGGACAGAGACAACTTTTTTCTAATTTTGGTTCTGTACATTACCATAATGAATTTTAAATGAAACAACTCGGAAGCAGTTGAAGTGCAGACTTTCAACTTTAATTCAGTGGGTTGAACAAAAAGATTTCATAAAAATGTGAGGGAACTAAAGTATTTTTTTAACACTATCCCTTTATTTCAGGGGCTCAAAAATAATTGGACAAATTGAATAACTGGAAATAAAATGTTCATTTCTAATACTTGGTTGAAAAACCTTTGCTGGCAATGACAGCCTGAACTCATGGACATCGGCAGATGCTGGGTTTCCACCTTTCTAATGCTCTGCCAGGCCTTTACTGCAGCGGCTTTCAGTTACTATTTATTTGAATTCATTCAACTGCTTCTGTCCTGTGTTACATCATCAATAAACACTAGTGTCCCAGTGCCACTGGCAGCCATGCACGCCCAAGCCATCACACTGCCTCCACAGCGTTTTACAGATGATGTGGTATGCTTTGGATAATGAGCTGTTCCACGTCTTCTCCATACTTTTTTCTTGCCATCATTCTGGTAGAGGTTGATCTTGGTTTCATCTGTCCAAAGAATGTTTTTCCAGAACTGTGCTGGCTTTTTTAAATGTTCTTTAGCAAAGTCCAATCTTGCCTTTCTATTCTTAAGGCTTATGAGTGGCTTGCACCTTGCAGTGCACCCTCTGTATTTACTTTCATGCAGTCTTCTCTTTATGGTAGACCTGGATATCGATACGCCTTCCCTCAGGAGAGTGTTGTTCACTTGGTTGGCTGTTGTGAAGGGGTTTCTCTTCACCATGGAAATGATTCTGCGATCATCGACCACTGTTGTCTTCCGTGGACCTCCTGGTCTTTTTGCGTTGCTGAGTTCACCAGTGCTTGCTTTCTTTATCAGGATGTACCAAACTGTAAGATTTTGCCACTCGTAATATTGTAGCAATTTCTCGGATGGTTTTTTTCTGTTTTCGCAGCTTAAGGATGTCTTTCACCTGCATGGAGAGCTCCTTTGACCGCATGTTGTCGGTTCACAGCAAAATCTTCCACATGCAAGCAGCACACCTCAAATCAACTCCAGGCCTTTTATCTGCTTAATTGATAATAACATAACGATGGACTTTCCCACACCTGCCCATTAGATAGCCTTTGAGTCAATTGTCCAATTACTTTTGAGCCCCTGAAATGAAGGGATTGTGTTAAGAAATGCTTTAGTTGCCTCACATTTTTATGCAATCTTTTTGTTCAACCCACTGAATTAAAGCTGAATGTCTGCACTTCAACTGCATCTGAGTTGTTTCATTTAAAATTCATTGTGGTAATGTACAGAACCAAAATTTGAAAAAAGTTGTCTCTGTCCAAATATTTATGGTCCTAACTGTACTCATACCAAGTAGTGTCGTACAGAATAGAACTTTAGGGACCATCAGATCTTCACTCAGTGTTATTTTAGAGACACTAGGTGAATAGGATTAACCAGCTTGTTTGGCTGAATTGTCTGTTCTTGTTAAAAAGTTTTATTATAATATTCAACTTAATATATACTTAATACTACTCAATGTCAGTAGACAGCAAAGAAACTGAGCACAGCTTTCTTTTGCCAACTTTTGATGGACAATCCTGTGTAAGTTATCAACAAAGGTTTGGGCTTAGGTGCTCTAAATAAGCCAATTGTATGATGTCTATTTATAATGTGACAGTGAGAGATCCATTTTTAAAGTATACATTTCTATCCAAAGCTGTAAAATCTCTTGGTGAACACTAGTGTACATGTCTGATGGTGGCACATTTTAAAACATTAGAACATTTTCATAACACTGGTGTGCTTATATGGAGTCTGATAGAAATTATAGCTAACTTCACTGTGTCTGTTTGTCATGCATCTCTAAATATGTTTGTCATTTTATTTTCAATGAAATGCAAATGTATAAATGGCTATTCTGGTTCTTCTATAACATTATTCACTAATTTTGAAGGTTATGGTTCTTGAATTAGTGGGCTGGTTCAAGTTTATTTACAAGTGGTTTTATGATTGTGGATATGGGTTGGAAGCTTGAAGGCAGTACCTGTGTAGGACTCTCTTCTACATATTGTGTTGGAGTGCCAAAGGTAGTGGCCCATATATAAGAAGGGTTTAGGTAGCTAGGAGGAGACACTAGCCTAAAGTAAGAATTCAGAACAGGGAATGGAGGTCCCCAGTCAGTAGCTTAAGTAGAAGAGTAATCAATGCTGGGTGAACTTTTGGCTTGTGATGTTAGGTGAACAATTAAAAAAATCCAGCCACCGATGCAGTAGTGCTTTAATTTATGGCAAGTGTGCCAATATTTTAAGTGTCCTGTGAAATGAGGGGACATATTGGGGCCTTTGAGGAGAACAAGCAGTTTTCCTCAGCCTTACTTGATGGCAGTATGAGTTCCCAGTAGAGCACCAATAGAGCCCTAATGTTGACTTGGTAGAGGACAGGCATACTAGAAAATGTTTTAGGTGCTTGTCCCTTTGTGTGAGCATTGAGCCCTAAGGGTGACTGAAAGCAAGGCCTGCCTGGCAGCACTTTGAGCTGATGGCCTCTGTGCTTTGTAAGGACTTGCCCACCCCAGAAGGAGAAACAGTGGTTAAAAGCTTTGAGATTAAAGATGTAGTGTTCAAAGGAAGCCAGATTAACCACAGTTCAGAGCTTCAAAACTGTAAAGAACTCTGGTATTAGTTTTTAGTCAACATATACAGGTTTAAAAAGAACATCCAAAAAAAAAAAAAAAGACTATGACCAACACCTTCTAAACCTTACCTTATTAAACCACATCACCCCAAACTTGCTGTCACTTGCCTTTGATTCCTGTTTGTCTAATCATTTTCCTTTGATGAGGACAACCAATAGGTTGTCGAAAGCTTAGGGGGGGGAAAAAACATTTTAAGATGCATGCCTCAATTTCTCTGTGTGTGTATGTATGTAAAGTATCTCACAAAAGTGAGTACACCCCTCACATTTTTGTAAATATTTTATTATCTTTTCATGGGACAACACTGAAGATATGACACTTTGATACAATGTAAAGTAGTCAGTATACAGCTTGTATAACAGTGTACATTTGCTGTCCCCTCACTATAACTCAACAAACAGCCATTAATGTCTAAACCGCTGGCAACAAAAGTGAGTACACCCCTAAGTGAAAAATGTCCAAATTGTGCCCAATTAGCCATTTTCCCTCCCCAGTGTCATGTGACTCGTTAGTGTTACAAGGTCTCAGGTGTGAATGGGTAGCAGGTGTGTTAAATTTGGTGTTATCGCTCTCACACTCTCTCATACTGGTCACTGGAAGTTCAACATGGCACCTCATGCAAAGAACGCTGACGGTGTATGTGCCCAAAAAGAGGATGTCTGTCGGGATTTTCAGTACCATGCACCATAATGTGGAGATTAGGCAAGAGCAGAAAAAAAAAAATGTTAAAATGACATAGCGTTTTAAAATAATGTTTTCATGTTTGAGTGACAACATGCGCGAGAGAGGCAGAGACAGATTTGATGTCATTCAGGTGGTTACTGGAGTATAAAATAAATGAACACTTTCACAAAGGTATAACAAAACAAGTGTGCTTTTATTCAAGAATAAAACGGAATAAATAAAAATTCAAGTGACAACAAGATACCAAAAAGACATTATTCACCAGCGCTTGTGTGTCTGCTTATATCCCTTCAGCAATACCTTTTACAAGTAGCAAAAATTTACACCGGGTGTTAGACTCAAATGTATGTTTTTATTATCTAATAGTAATAATAGCAGCTCACTACTCAAAACACTAAAAGTGGAGAAGACCTCTTAATTATGAAGCAATAGTTCTTACCTCTGCATCAGCCAAGCACGCTAATACTTTGTGTCGTTTCTAGGGCTTCGGTTTTTACGCCTTGACAGCAACATGTAAATTGAATTAATTGAATAGCAGCCGGCTATTCCATCCCCCCACCAACTTAGAACGTGCCCAAACTTCTCCCAGCTCATGCCTTGATTGATTTTCTGGGAGTGAAGTGGAGTTTTAGAGTAGAAATAATAGATCGTTGTTTGGAACACACGCATTTCATGTCTGTTCCATTTTTACAGTAATCTGTGTAAACACTTTGTTAAAACCAGAAATGTTTTTTATATTCTAGTAGTAGATGACAAAATGTAGGCATAAACTATATAATGTATGAAGCCTGAAGTCCAAATATCAAAAGAAATATTTTCACAGAAGGTACAAATCTAACACAACAATTGCGCTTTTATTCAAAAATATAACTGCAGAAACAAAAAGCCGCCTTAACATGCAACTTTTGACAAGTGTTTATTATGACTTCCTCCGTGGCGCAATTGACTCAGCTACCTACTGGGATTCTAAAGGGCGCCAGTTCGATCCTGCACCTCTCCGTTTTGAGAATTAAACTGCTCTTAGTCTTACTATTTTAGAATAAAAACATACATTTGATTACAGTCTGTAACAGCCGGTATAATTTATGATACTTGTAAAGGTTAGCTTTGCTTTTTTTTTTGTTTTTTTTTTAAGTCAGTTTTATTATCTCGGCCGCATTCACAAGCCCAAATACACCCCACACCTGCATCTGATACTGCTGTTTTCACATAGACGCGCTGTAACAGAGGTAAACTCAGCTCCCTTTTACATCGGAGCAAGAATGCACATACCATTGCTTGCATACTAAAGTGTGTGCAGGCACTTTTCGTGGCATTACACACAGTTTTGAGCATGCCCTCTGCACACTACTTGTGGCTTTAGGCTTTAGGAAGTAAGTAAATAAATAAAGGTAAATTTGTGTCATAAAATTAATTCTTCAAAACGTCACATATATTTGTCTTTCTTTTTTTAAAATGTGCGTTGATCACCGCCAGCATGTTGTAGCATACAGCATCTGGCTCCTTGCATGTTCTTATGTGCACTGAATAAGAGACAAATATACAGTCTGACTGAGAGAATCAGACTGAAAAAAGCAAACATTTAGAAATGCCATACTTTTACAGCTGATTGGACGCTGTTTGTTTTCAAATAATAATGCATTTGTGCGATGATGTTTTCACATATATTGTCCCTTTCTTTAAGGTGTGTAATAGAAACCACAGCATAGAGAGAAATGCAATATTATTTGAAAACGAACAGCGTTAATTATTTGGCACGGACATGCTCAAAAAATACATGTGTAATGCCACAAAAAGTGCATGCAGACATGTCCGTGCCAAATAAATAACATTCAACGTTTTGAAGAAATCATTTTATGACACGATGTACCTTTATTTACTTACTTCCTAAAGTCACAAGTAGTGTGCAGAGGGCATGCTCAAAACTGTGTGTAATGCCACGAAAAGTGCCTGCTGACACTTTAGTATACAAGCAATGGTATGTGCATTCTTGCTCCGATGTAGAAGGGAGCTGAGTTTACCTCTGTTACAGCGCGTCTATGTGAAAACAGCAGTATCGGATGCGGGGGTGGGGTGTATTTGGGCTCGTGAATGCGGCCGAGATAATAAAACTGACTAAAAAAAAAAAAAAAAAAAAGCTAACCTTTACAAGTATCATAAATTACACTGGCTGTTACAGACTGAAATCAAATGTATGTTTTTATTCTAAAATAGTAAGACTAAAAGCAGTTTACTTCTCAAAACGGAGAGGTGCAAGATCGAACTCGCGACCTTTTGAATCCCAGTCGGTAGCTGAGTCAATTGTGCCACGGAAGGAAGTCATAATAAACACTTGTCAAAGTCGCATGTTAAGGCGGCTTTTTGTTTCTGCAGTTATATTTTTGAATAAAAGCGCAATTGTTGTGTTAGATTTGTACCTTCTGTGAAAATATTTCTTTTGATATTTGGAATTCAGGCTTCATACATTATCTAGTTTATGCCTACATTTTGTCATCTACTACAAGAATATAAAAAACGTTTGTTTTAACAATGTGTTTACACAGATTACTGTTGAAACGGAACACACATGAAATGCGTGTGTTCCAAACAACGATCTATTATTTCCACTCTAAAACTCCACTTCACTCCCAGACAATCAATCAAGGCATGAGCTGGGAGAAGTTTGTGCATGTTCTAAGTCGGTGGGGGGATGGAATAGCCGGCTGCTTTGCAGCCTGATTTTTATCAGCACATTTAGATGACAAAAGACGCTGGTGGAGGGCTGTGAACGATTTTAATAAGCAATTTAAGGTGGGACGGATTTACGAGTTTTTTCGTAGGCTCTGGTAATTCTAGTGTTAAGTTCTGAGAATTTTGCTTCTGACTGGACTACAGCTGCCTCGGAGGGGTATGAGTGAGCAGGCTGCTTGCTGCCAGTGCTGAGTAACACGTTTACAATGGCACTGATGATGAGTTGCAATGGAATTTAAGGTGGCCCAGCATTCCAAATTTTTTCATAGGCTTCAGGGATTATAGTGTTAAAATGGTCCCTCATATTTTATAATTACACATCAAGAATTACAAATGTCTAGTTGATATACTGAAGAAAAAAAACACTTTTATAAATACAGTACGGTAAATTTATATTTTAACAGCAAAAAACTGTAGTGCAATTAATGATTTAAAATGACAAAACATATACGTGCATGTATAATTTTTTATTTATAATTTTTTTTGTTATAGGAATGGTAAAAACTATGGTTTTTAATTAAGCCTCGTTTCAGATAGGTACATTACAGAAAAAAAATTAAACAATATGACAGCGTTTAAATGTTTGTTTTAGTATTTTATGGTCACTGAATAAAAAGGCTACAGAATTTCATTTTGCCAATAAAAATTAACATATATATGTACACATAATATTTTTTATAAATCTTGTGTGTGATGATAAATTTTACCATCGCTGTGGAGAATACCTAACATAACTGGTTGGTTCTGCAGTGCGTAATTTCTTCTTGCAGTAAAACCTTGATGTTTAAGAAGTACACTTCAATTGTGTATAACTTTGAAATGCAAAGATTTTTTTTTCTTATCCCTGAGCTGCTTAAGATGCTGGCCTTGTCTAATGAGGTGTTGGTTTTTTTTTTTTTGTTTTTTTTTTTATGACAGGTTTGCAGTTGTTCGATTCCAGTCATGTGGATTTGTTTCCATAGATTTTCAGAGCTGTGAGGGAGATGATGAGACTGAAGCTTATGATGTAAGTATTTCTTAAAATATGGTTCTTGTCTCATGGCAGCCTATTGAAAAAGAGTGGCAACTCTCCTCTCCGATTTACTAAAGGAAAGATCTGCATGTAGTGGGTGTCTAATCATCTCAGCTCTGACAAAGATTCAGTAATTCACAGGAAAGATTGAAAGACAATTACTTTGAATATGAAATTTGAAGTAGTACAGGGTGGATAAACCGCATTATTAAATGGTATTTAAAGAAGCAAAAATGCTTTGTTAGGGCTTGATAACTGATGCTAGTAACAAAGTAATTCTTATTGTGATGTTATTTGAGCAAAAATTTTAAGAGAACACTTACAAGTTGTTTTCTATTTTAAATTAATGGTAATTGTCCATTCATGTTTCATAAACCTGCAGTGGGCTGGCGCCCTGCCCGGGGTTTGTTTCTTGCCTTTTGCGCCATGTGTTGGCTGGGATTGGCTCCAGCAGACCTCCTGTGACCCTGTAGTTAGGATATAGCGGGTTGGATAATGGAGTATAGATGTTTCAAAAACTCACCTTATAATGGGATTTTCAGAAACTGATTAATTTTAAAAGGAAGGAGATTTTTGTGTCGTTTCCTGTTTCATAAACTGACTTGCTTGAGCCATTTTTTCTTAAATTTTACTATTATTATTTTTCCCTAATTTTAAGATGGCATAACTTATTGATAATCCATTTAGACGTGTAACTATGAAATAAAGCTACAAGTCTGTAAAGGCATGATTTTTATAATCTCTGATATTACATGTCTCCTGGTATCTCCTCCATGCTCTTGAGACTTTGCTGGGAGATGCAGCAAACCTTTTTGCAAAGGCACATGTGAATGTGCCATCCTGGAGGAGCTGGTGTACCTGTGTAATCTGAATCAGCTGCAGGAACTGTCTCATGCTATCTAGTAGTGACATGGAGAAGAATCAGTCAGGAAGGATAAGGAAGAGAGCAAATGACTCTGATGACCACCTGCAAATCCATTCTTCCATCTTTTTGAGGGCTGTCTTGCTGTTCCCTCTCAATCACACCTTTTGTTGTCACTTTCATTTGCACCAAAGCAGTTAACATTGATTCACAATCATTATACTTCCTAACTGGTCAGATTGAAATTCCTGAAGCTTACTTTTTTGGTTTTAGAATGGGAGGAGTGTTTCCTTAATTTTTTTGAGCAGTATATTAATGTCAGATATTTGCTACAAGATGGAGTGGTGAGGTTGTGACATCTGTGTGTTACATGCAGCCAAGCATAGTGTGGCGATAGCCTGAGGCTTGCCATAGTAGAGATGTAATGATACACAAATCTTACAGTACCAGAAGTATCTTTTTTTTTTTTTTTTTTTTTTGCAGTATAGTTATATTTAACAAGGAAACCATAGTGGTCACAAACAAAAGGATGTGTACACCTGTGAACTGGATGTCTACCATAGACTTGAACTCTCCACTTGTCGTTTTTAACTTCTTTACTATCTTGGTCTTCCTGCACATTTCTTAATAAAAATGCAAACAACAGGAATTTAAAATGGCGGCATGTGCTAAATAACTGGGGTGGCTCAAAATGAGTGTTTCCTGAGAACCTAGGCAAAAATGCAAAGTACTAGGAATGCTGGTTGGTGGATGAATGGTCAGCTACTTCTGAGTGGAACTTTGCTAATTTGGTGGTATCTAGAGGGTGGAAAATGGTTGTTTTATATGTTACTATATTCTGAAATTTCTGTAGCAGACATAGAGAATCTGAATACATTATTTGACTTTTGTAGTTTTTATTACTGCATGCCACAATTTGGAGGTGACGCTGTGTTTTGGTTGGCAGTATTATAATTTAAATATAAAAGGAGAAAGATTCCTGAAAATTGATAGTTCCTTGTTTACTTTGGTCATGTGCAGGCTCTGACACCTTGTAGTTGAGTACATTAAAACTGTTCCACTGCCACTATTGAAAGATTAAGAGAAACTGAAATTAACAAGGGCACCCACAGTAGAAATCTGCTCCTTATGGAATGCTGTGCCACTAAGCTTGTAAGGGAAATGCAGGGACCACACGCAGACTCCACATACCAGAGAATCAAACTAGTGTCCAGGTGCAGCGTGTGTATATACTGCTTTTGATTGTCTTACTTGAACTGCACTCTAGCTGTGAGTTTCTCCAGCTCCAGAACTGGGCACCAACTTGGGTCCTGTCATCCCTTTAGAGAACAAACAATAGCTGCCTTCTGAGCTAAAGAGAAGTTTTTTGCTCAAATAATTGTTTGGCCTTTTGAATGCATGTGCTTATCCTATAACAAACACCCTTACTCAAATAAAGTTATTCCTATTTAAACCTTGTATTTTGTCAGTGCTGCCTGTTAATGCTCTCCAAATAGAAAAAAGACAAATCACCAAAGTGATCCCAAGGAATGTTACTTAATTTCAGAGGTTCTAAAACTGATTCATTCAAGCATTTCACTGAATGATGAGTTAGATCCCAGTCCTACATCCCCAAACCAGACCCCTGCCACCATGGTCTGATGTTGTTATACAGCCCAAAAAGTTATGGGGGATCTAAGAGGCTGTATTGTACCAATAAATGTTTGCTTACAAGGCTGAATTTAACAACATACTGCCTTTAGTGGAATGCATATACATACACATTGGGCCAATCCATTCTGGAAAATATGTCGGTTCTGATTTTGTCAACAGATGCATAACACTGAGTCGGAAGTGTTATATTTGCTGACTCTCTTAGTGTTTATTATTGCCAACAAGTTTCCTGGCACTTGCATTTTGGGGTCAGACGATGTATGCATAGTTGTTTTAATTAAATTATGGGCGGGGTATAATGAAATGGTCAACCACACACCAGCTAAATAAAACAAGTTTAAGTAATTGCTATTTTAGATGATAACTTTCAGAAAAAATCAAGGCAAAACTCTATAGATGTGCTTGGTTGAAGGGTGTAGTGGTTAGTAGGCCTAAGTAAGGAGCAATATGAGCAGAAGATACTGTTCCACACACAGTATGTGTAGCTAGCCATGATCAAAAGCATGGATTGGGCCGAAGGTATTAAAAGCATTAATATGATTGTTACAACTAGGAAAGAAAAAGAAAAAGGAGAAGAAATGCACTTCAGTGAAATTCATATTATGTAGCTATATTTTACATTTTTGTGAGGGGTTGGCATTAAAATTGGGTAATATGCTTTGTTAACCTCATCATTTTGATTCCAGCTTGAAGAAAAAAAAATTTAGTGTTACATTAAAAATATTTGTAGGTGTAGTTAACTGCCAATTATCATGAGACAAGTTTTTATAGTCTCAGTGTTTTAAAACTTACAGAAACTTCTTCAGACCTACTACTCATGATATGGAGTTTAAAAATTCACTTGACTACGATAATTGTAAAAGCGGCATCTAGGGAACAGTCTTTGGCTCAGGTGTAATATTCATATATTTATTATTATTATTGTTTCTTCCATTTGGTAATGGTAAGTTCAGGTGTTGCTGAATTTTATATTGGAAGTAGGAGTGCAAGTAGCAGCTGTCTAACTCGCTTTAAAAGAATCTCAAAAAAGCATTTCCATAGACCTATGCCCTGAACATGACCACATACCTGACTGTACATCTGTAAGCTGCAAATAAGAACATCAGATGTTCTCAGGGTTGTGTCCATTCAGGTGTTTATTGTGGGGTAATTCAGATGGTCAGGGGAATAAAAATTGGTGAAAAGATTACAAGTGAATGCAAATATTCTGCTTTTTTTGGGTTAGATCTTGCCTCCACTGTTATCAGTCTGAATAATTTGTCTCCCATCAGTATCAGTTGTGAAACTGTAGTAGTGGGCCCAATTCTAATCATGACACTTCTCAGTTCTTAGATAGTTGGATAGAACTTTTGTTTGTTTCAAATGAATTTAGCTTCTTATAGAAACCCAAATATTGTTTATAATGAACATCAATACCCGCCCTCAAACACATACAAACATTACATAAAAGTAAAAATAAAGAAAATTTTGACTTTACTAAAGAATAAGAGTGCAGTTACAGTGAGGCATTATAAAGGCATATTGCCAGACTGTTCCACTGGCATTATATACAAGTATGGAGCAACAGTTAGAGTATACACTTCATATCAGGTCAATTTTAGAGTCACCAGATAAGTTAAATAGGCTTAGAATGTGGGAGGAAACCAGAGTACAAGAAGGAAAACCACACAGACAATGGGCAATCTTAACACAGAAGCTGACAAAACAAAACAATAACGGTGCTGTCGTGCCAACCTTAATTACATGCTCCTATTAATACTTCACCTGTTTTGAGTGTAAATATTGTTTATAAAGTTATATAATTGCAGAAAAAGAACGTCAGTGTAGCATTTCCTAAATTGGGAATTTCATAATTCCATGAATTTTATACATGCGTTTTACATTTCAGAATTGTTTTGTCAGTCTTTGTTAGATGCACAGGATGTGTTCTCTACCTTGACAGGCAAGGTGTAATCGC